>NC_082717.1:44798340-45098340 GCF_030144855.1 Hypanus sabinus
TATGAATCCTGCTTGAAATAGGATGCACAACATTCTAGCATTGGTTACCCTGTTCCCTACAGAGAGGTGATCAGCAGCCATCTGCAAGCAGAGACATAAAGAAAGCCAAAAGAAGGATGCGAGGGGTATGGAAGTAGGGGCTTTTTAATCAAAATAAACCCACTTCCTATCATTTTGCTTCTGATCATTCAATGAGCCATGTGTTGGGTCACTACTTCAGCCAGATTTTAGGGCAGGGCCCTGCACATTAGCAAATACATAATGCCAGCCAAAAACTTCTATTACCTCAGAGCAAGCACCTGGGGAGTTCCTACCTCAATAAAAGAAAACCACAAGGGTTGCACAGCAAAAGGACTTCAAAGAAAGTACTGATTGATAGTGCACAAGTGTATACATTAAGTATTTAACACAGTCAAAATGTTAAAATTCACCAGCCAAGAAGTTGAATTCATGTGTAACTTTTTATCAGGTGCAAACCTTGCCTAAAGCTATTTAAGCAGGATAGACAATGTTAGCAACTACAGTATTTCTGATTGAAATTGCATTTGTTGGGAAATTGGATCTGATAGTTCTGTGCACTTTCTTGTTAGCATCAGATGCAACTGAATGATTTCCTTAGCCAAGAATCACCCATTTCTTCACATACATAGACTAGAGCTGAGGGTGCAACTATAACCAGCATTAACCCTTATATACTGTTCATATTCTATACGTTCACAGTATTGTCTGGGTCAATTTTGACCTGCCCCAAGATTCCCCTCAGAACAAGTGTCTATTCCAAAATTTGAACCACAGATCTATTTAGAATGTATAAATAGGCTATCTGACATTAATAAATGGGTGATTAATCCTTAATTAATATTACAGAGATCTAAACTCCATTTCAATAGATACAGGTCAAATTTGACCCGGAATAGCTTCAATGTACAAAAATTTGTAGTACCTGTAAAAAAGTATAACATTTTTAAATATTTAAATTTTTGCACATTTTGGATCACTTTAGAAAAAGTGATCAAGTTTTGGCTAAAAACAAGACATTTAAGATGTTTTTACCGCTGTCAAATGTCAAAATGGATCAAACTTGACCCAAACAGCATGTAAGAGTTAAACTGTCAAATGCCATTTTAAGCAACATTAGATAGGAATATGTCATGTTTCTGTGAAAAGCAGCCAGTGAGTGAGTGGGCCAGTGAAGGAGTGGAGATTTGAGGCTTTGAATCGAGAGATTTTGGGCAGTTTTGGCAGTTGGACTGTGCAATCAAGTCAGTCAAGATTTGAATAGCTCAGCAGAAAGCCGTTGATTAGACAATCAAGATTTGAATAACTCAGATTCAGCAGAAAGCAGCTGATTGGGCAATCGAGGTCAGGTGACCAAGCAGTTTGAAAAGCTCAAACAAATAAATAGAGGGTTACCTCAAGCGGAGCGGCCAGTGAGTGAGTGGGCCAGTGAAGGAGTGGAGATTTGAGGCTTTGACTCGAGAGGTTTCGACAAGAAGAGGTGAAGGACGAGCTTCACTCCAAGTGAGGTAAGGCTGGGTAAGTTCCTTTCAAAGGAGAAAGTTTCAAAAGTTGAGGCAAGTATTAGGTAGGTCATGGCAGCTGAGATCGGCCCCGTGGTTTGTTCATCCTGCAGCATGTGGGAAATCAGGGATACTTCCAGTGTCCCTGACGACTATGTGTGCAGGAAGTGTGTCCAACTGCAGCTTCTGGCAGACTGCATCGTCTGGAGCTGTGATTGGATTCATACTGGAGCATCCGTGATGCTGAGAAAGTCGTGAATAGCACATTCAGTGAGTTGGCCACACCACAGGTAAAGGGTACACAGGCAGAAAGGGAAGGGGTGGCCACTAGACAGCACAGCATAAGGAAGGTAGTGCAGGAGTCCCCTGAGGTCATCTCCCTCCTAAACAGATATACTGTTTTGGATACTGTTGGGGGAGATGTCTCATCAGGGGAAGGCAGCAGCAGCTGAGTTCATTGCACCATGGGTGGCTCTGCGACACAGGAGGGAAGGAAAAGGAGTGGGAGAGCTATAGTGATAGGGGATTTGATTGTAAGGGGAATAGATAGGCACTTCTGCGGCCGCAAATGAGACTCCAGGATGGTATGTTGCCTCCCTGGTGCAAGGGTCAAGGATGTCTCTGAGCGGCTGCAGGACATTCTGGAATGGGAGGGTGGAATTCTTCATTAAGATGGAGAGTGACATAATTAATTCAGAAACAAAGGTTCTGAACTTAACGAAAGGTAACTTTGAAGGTATGAGACATGAATTAGACTGGCAAATGATACTTAAACGGTTGATGGTGGATATGCAATGGCAAGCATTTAAAGATTGCATGGATGAACTACAACTATTGTTCATCCCAGTTTGGAAAAAGAGTAAACCAGGGAAGGTAGTGCACCCGTGGCTGACAAGGGAAATTAGGGATAGTATCAAGTCCAAAGAAGAAACATGTAAATTAGCAAAAAAAAGTGGCACACCTGAGGACTGGGAGAAATTCAGAGACCAGCAGAGAAGGACAAAGGGCTTAATTAGGAAAGGGAAAAAAGATTATGAGAGAAAGCTAGCAGGGAACATGAAAACTGACTGTAAAAGCTTTTATAGATACGTGAAAAGAAAAAGATTAGTCAAGACAAATGTAGGTCCTTTACAGTCAGAAACAGGTGAATTGATCATGGGGAACAAAGATATGGCAGACCAATTGAATAACTACTTTGGTTCTGTCTTCACTAAGGAGGACATAAATAATCTTCTGGAAATAGTAAGGGACCAAGTGTCTAGTGAGATGGAGGAACTGAGGGAAATACATGTTAGTAGGGAAGTGGTGTTAGGTAAATTGAAGGGATTAAAGGCAGATAAATCCCCAGGGCCAGATGGTCTGCATCCCAGAGTGCTTAAGGAAGTAGCCCAAGAAATAGTGGATGCATTAGTGATAATTTTTCAAAACTCCTTAGATTCTGGATTAGTTCCTGAGGATTGGAGGGTGGCTAATGTAACCCCACTTTTTAAAAAAGGAGGGAGAGAGAAACTGGGGAATTATAGACCGATTAGTCTGACATCAATGGTGGGGAAAATGCTAGAGTCGGTTATCAAAGATGTGATATCAGCACATTTGGAAAGAGGTGAAATCATCGGACAAAGTCAGCATGGATTTGTGAAAGGACAATCATGTCTGACGAATCTTATAGAATTTTTTGAAGATGTAACTAGTAGAGTGGATAAGGGAGAGCCAGTGGATGTGGTATATTTAGATTTTCAAAAGGCTTTTGACAAGGTCCCACACAGGAGATTAGTGTGCAAACTTAAAGCAGACGGTATTGGGAGAATGGTATTGATGTGGATAGAGAATTGGTTGGCAGACAGGAAGCAAAGTGGGAGTAAATGGGACCTTTTCAGAATGGCAGGCAGTGACTAGTGGGGTACAGCAAGGCTCAGTGCTGGGACCCCAGTTGTTTACAATATATATTAATGATTTAGACGAGGGAATTAAATGCTGCATCTCCAAGTTTGCAGATGACACGAAGCTGGGCGGCAGTGTTAGCTGTGAGGAGGATGCTAAGAGGATGCAGGGTGACTTGGATAGGTTAGGTGAGTGGGCAAGTTCATGGCAGATGCAATTTAATGTGGATAAATGTGAAGTTATCCACTTTGGTTGCAAGAACAGATAAGCAGATTATTATCTGAATGGTGGCCGATTAGGAAAAGGGGAGATGCAACGAGACCTGGGTGTCATTGTACACCAGTCATTGAAGGTGGGCATGCAGGTATAGCAGGTGGTGAAAAAGGCAAATGGTATGTTGGCATTCATAGCAAAAGGATTTGAGTACAAGAGCAGGGAAGTTCTACTGTAGTTGTACAAGGCCTTGGTGAGACCGCACCTAGAATATTTTGTGCAGTTTTGGTCCCCTAATCTGAGGAAAGACATTCTTGCCATAGAGGGAGTACAGAGAAGGTTCATCAGATTAATTCCTGGGATGGCAGTACTTTCATATGAAGAAAGTTTGGATCGACTAGGCTTATACTCACTGGAATTTAGAAGATTGAGGGGGGATCTTATTGAAACGTGTAAAATTCTAAAGGGATTGGGCAGGCTAGATGCAGGAGGATTGTTTCCGACATTGGGGATGTCCAGAACGAGGGGTCACAGTTGAAGGATAAAGGAGAAGCTTTTTAGGACCAAGATGAGGAAAAATTTCTTCACTCAGAGAGTGGTGAATTTGTGGAATTCTCTGCCACAGGAAACAGTTGAGGCCAGTTCATTGGCTATATTTAAAAGTAAGTTAGATATGGCCCTTGTGCCTAAAGGGATCAGGAGGTATGGAGAAAACGCAGGTACAGGGTTCTGAGTTGGATGATCAGCCATGATCATACTGAATGGTGGTGCAGGCTCGAAGGGCTGAATGGCCTACTCCTGCACCTATTCTCTGTTTCTATGTTTCATGGAATATATGTCCTCTTAAGGGATTTCTCTGCTGACATCTGGAAGTTTGACTGGGAAGTTCCAGAATTGACTGCAGGCTGCTCAAATATTTTTTAGCTTCTACAGTGTGCATTCAAACTGACAGGAGTACTTTTTCAAAATTAGCCATTGAGATACCAGCAGCAGAAATCCATCACTGGGGGTATGCGTTTAACAACATCTGGCTCGGTGAGGTGGTTTGAGGCAAAACAAGAGTCCACTCTCTCTGACGAATGACATAATCACTGACTCCAGCTTTCTTATGCTGATCTCCAAAGTTAAAGTTTCCACCACAGGATTTTCCCCAGTAGATGTGTAACAGGTCTCTGCAAGGTCTCACCCTCTGTTAATGAAGGCACATCAGAGAGGTCACCCAGACACTTTATTCACAGATGGATCAATTCATATACCTTGATTTCAGTGGTAATTCAGATAGCACTCAGACATTAGGATATGCCTGTACTGCTGACTTCACACCAGAGAAGGTAGCCACTAATGCACCCTTAAGTGTGCATTAATAGCCATAATATTTTCCTCAATGGGAAAGGTTTTCACACTCTCTGTAATGAAACATCAAAAGAATTTCATAATTAATCATTGCCATGTTTCCAGGAAGTAACTATGATGCCTTCACTCCCTAAAGAGACAGATGTGTCAGACTGTTACTGTATCTCGTACAGCCCAGAGCAATGGGTCCAGGGGTGTGGGGGCAGGGGAGGTAAATGCATTCCTACACTTCTCTGGCTCACATCAGTTTGCATTCCTGCGCAGAGCAGAGATCAGTACAAGAATTGTTTTGGAAAATACTATTTGTCCTCGGAGAAATGTGATTTGAATATCTGTATCAGTTTGGAAGCACCTTATAGCATATGTCAAACAGATGCATAAGCCTCACCAACGTGCATTGTATATTGCAGTGCCAAGCATTCCAAACATAGCAGTCATTTTAGAGAATATGTAATCTCTGGACCCAAAGCATGAAGAACTCAGAGCAAACACGAGGAAATCTGCAGATGCTGGAAATTCAAGCAACACACACAAAATGCTGGTGGAACACAGCAGGCCAGGCAGCATCTATAAGGAGAAGCACTGTCGACGTTTCGGGCCGAGACCCTTCAGAGAGCAGGCTGAAGAACACTGGACCATAAGGATCAGAAGGATCAGATAGTGAAGTCCCAGCAGAACATTAATAGCCTCATTCTCAGCAGGGGTGAAGGTAAAGTGATTGACTACATTGTCTAGTGAGAGACTGATGTCTCTCATAAGGGCTTGCAAAATCAATACATAAAGATAATCCTCTTCATCCAGAATCCTTCACCAACATTGTTCACCCATTAGCCAGGAAGCCTAGATGACATATAGTAATTCTAAGCATCTAGCTTTGCAGACTACCTGCATTGATCATTACACATTACATGAATGAAGGAATTTTTGATGGAGTACCTGAAATGCTTTTCTTTAACTGTTTTCAGTAGAGTGCATTTCACCTTGACGTATCTTGTGAAGGCATGAAATTTAGTTCTGGATTGCTTGAGTGAATGAGGATTTTCACACCTGAAAGAAGTATGGGAGTCACCTTCTGCCAGGTCTTTCTGTGGCGTTCCTGACTACGTGGGACTTCAGACCGCTCCTGGCATGCATCTCTTTGATGAGGATCCTTCTATCCCTTTGAATGTTTGTGAGTGTTCTGTCCTTTACCCCTACAGCATCAGTTTCTCCTGAAAGCATTAGTTTGTAGTGAGGCTGTTATACAGATTATAATGTTAAGCTTTGATGCCCCTTTTGATAAAGTGTGTAACAAATTTCTGTAAAATTCATTTATTTAGCTTTATCCTGCAGAGAATCACATATACCCTGGTTTGCTACTTTCTGCAAGTAAATTACCTGAGTGCTGTTTTAAACATATTTTGGATAATTTCATGAATTTTTGCAATTGTCTAAAAAGGTGTCAGTGCTATATCAGATCCAGCAAAGTTTTACTAAAACAAAAGATTAATTCAAATTTCTAGGCATGTTACTTAAACTTAAATATTTTATTATTAAAACAACTTTCTGGTCTAGAATATTTTGAAAAAGCATTTTGCCAGTGACGATAGGCCACAAAGAAGTTTGATATGTGAATTCACAAGGAGCTATAGAGCCTTACAGTCTCTCGTTCTTCTACCAATTTGCCAACTGGTGGAAGATGTATGTCTTTTCAAAACTTTTTCCCTTTTTAGTCTCTTCCTCTATTCAAAAAATAGACAATTTTTTGAGCTTTTTTTCTCAGACAGGGACTGTTTGAAAATGGTACTGATTTCCTTCATTTAAGATATTTGCCCAGTCCTGTGAAATACTCCAACTGTGACCAAAAACAACAAATGTTATAAATTTAGCATCATTTCTAAACTGCATAACCCACTCTATTGTGGAAATTTCTAATTTCAGATGCCTATTATCTGGCCTCTTCCAGCTTCAGCTCTTTCTTTTGAATCCTATATAGAAGCAACACTAGATAACTCTAAATAGAGGTGTTAAGGATCTATTTAATGGATGCTTCCATTTTATTTACTTTGAATGCATTGACTTGTTAGTTTACATTGACCAATAAAAGGGACAAATCAATTTTAATTCCTAAACAGATTTCAGCTCTCTTATTAATCTTTCTGTTCTATTTTCAATATTTGTTTTTTCCATGATTTATATTTTAGAACTGGGAAAGAACATCAGATTTTAGCAAATAAAGGATGTCATATTTTTCATATTCACAGACCTTCATTCTCCAGTGATCATTTTCTCATTTTCCACTGAACGGAAGGATCTTAACTAAGTGATACCCAGAATAGCACTTCATGCCAGGTTAAATAGCATATATCTGAACCTAAAACTTGCATTTTGTACAAAATATTAGTTATAATACCCCCTTATCACATATAACTAGATTCATCACCAGACAAATCAATGAATTTATGAAAAGATTTTGTGTGTCTTGGTCAATTTTCTGCATAACTAATCTGCAACAACTTTTGTATTTCCTATCTTAAACTCTTCTGCTGTACATCATCAAACAATCCAAGTTTCCATCTCCTCTTCAGTCATTTTCTTTTACTGCACTCTGAACTGTCAGCAATGAGAATTGAGGAAGTTTCTGATTTTCCAGAAAAGATTTTGGGCTTGTTTAATGTTGTTTGCTGTTTGGTTTATAAAAAAATAAAGGTGTTAAAATGTTTTAACACCAAGTAATAAACTGCAAATGCATTTTAGCACACTTTTAAGATGTTAATTATAAATCCAATTGCATTGAGATTGTAAACTATATCATATTCTTTCCATCTCAACAAATTGAGCGATGGGTAGAAAAATAAAAGGGGGTCAAGTTCCCTTCAGAACTTGTGATAATCTGATGACACACAGAAGAATTGTTCACATTTTCAGTGGCTCAGAGTATATGGAAATTAGTCCCTGTGATATACATGTGTTTAATCTGATCAATCCAAAAAATATTAGTTGAAAAGCCATATATACTGGTCTACTGCGCTACTGATTGGATTAAAATCCCAGTTCAGTTTCCAGCAGCTCTAGACCAAGCACCTATAATATAAGCAATTTTAACTAAATGCAAGACTAGCTTCAACCAAATGTATTAGGCTGGAATTGCCCTTTACCAATCGTGTTCTGTAAAACCATGACTGATATCCATAATGATAAACTGACCAAGTGATATCTTTGCAACAAATTCCTTGCTACTGAAATAATGTCATTATTTTTGAACAATGAAACAATGTACACCTGAAAAAAACCAGAATCTCAAAGAGAAAAACAAAGAGAAAGGCTGAAAGTGCCAAGCTGGTTAGGAGCATATGTACATTTCCTCCATTTCCACAAAATGCTGAATGTTTAATTCCCCAGTTTATGTTTTTGCTCTTGGTACTCCAAACTAAGCAACAGTATCCTCAATATTAGACATATATTTTTTAGAAATTCCTCTTTAGTTAGATCTGATGAAATCAATTTGGACACTAAATAGTATTAGTTGTGACACAGACATTATTTTCAGAAATATAATTAATTGGAAAGTATCTAAATGCCTCTTCAAACCATCTTCACCATCGTACATGAATGTAAGTAACTTAGCCTAGCTATTTCATATCACTATTGCAATTATTCACTCAACTTCAAATGTAAAGTGACAATACATAGTTAACGTCAGGACCCTTAACAATGTTGTTGCACAGATGGGTCTCAGGGTCCAAGTCCAAAGCTCCATGAAAGTGGCTAAACAGATTGATCAGATGGTGAAAATATATATAGTAGACTTTGCCTTTTTTAATTAAAGCACTGTGTTCAGGAATTGGAAAGTTATGTTGCAGTTTTATAAAAGTCTGATTAGACCACATTTAGAGTAATGCATAAAATTCTGGGCGCCCCCATTACAGAAACGATGCTGAGACTTTGGAGAAGATGCAGAAGGAGCTTCTAGGATGCTGCTTGGATGTGCTTTAAGAAGAGTTTGGACACACTTAAGCTGTTGCCTCTGTTACAGTGGGGACTAAGAGGAGATCTGATAGAGATCTCCCCTTAGATTGATACATTGGTACAGTAAACAGTGGTTATCTTTCTCCTATGGCTGAAATGTCCAATACCGGAGAGCATGCATTTAAGGTGAGAGGAAGTAAATTTAAAGGAGATGTGCGGACAACATCTTCTTTACACAGAGTATAGTGGATGGCTGGAATGCTCTGCCAGGGATGGTGGTAAGGCAAATATAAACAACGATATAGACACTGTGTAAGCAGAAGAAATCAGTTTGGTTAGACATTTAATTATTAGTTTAAAGTAGCTTAGTGTAACATTGTAGTCTAAATAGTCTGTTCATGCATTGATACTATGTCCTTTTTTTCTAATGATAGTTTAAGAAAATTAGCATTCAATATCTTTGATCAGAGGAGATGCTTAAAATTTTGGAAATTGTGAAATATTCTCTTAAGAGTCAATGAGCAGGATATCTGAACATAAAGCTTAAAATATGGCCTCTCGTTGATTAAGCAGATCAGAAATCCTAGCTGCATGGAATAATTTTTACTCTTGTCACACAATGTCTTTTGTCAATCACTTTTAAGTCTACATCCTTGGGTTTGTAACCTTTCTGCCAATAAAATCTGTTTCTTACAGATGTTAATGCCAAACGAACATGGGAAAAATATATTTATTTCATGAGAAAGATCAGATTACCCATTTTCAAAATAACATAAGTCAACTATGATAGCAATTTAAATCTAAAATACATGATCAAAGAAAATTGGTGAGACAGCATTGTCCTTTTCATCATTATATTATTGAAAATTGTCTTTACCTGAAATGAAATGTGGTGATGACTGTTTCCAGGTCATTTCATGTCGCTCCAGAATTTCATCCAGGTGCTTTCTGGAATAATTTCTCTGTCAGTCATGCTCATGATGACATCATTCACCATGCAACATGCATTTTGAAGTATTACAAAGAAAATTCAATCAATTTGTCCTGGTTGTGACTATCATGTAGCACACCTAGATGAACTGTAAGGAATCTGTAAGTTAAGTCAAGTATTTACCTATGATCCCTAGGTGCACTGGAATTTTAGGCTATTGAATTTCTCTTAGCTTAGTTTTCTTTCTAAGTTTTGACTTCATTGTTGTTGGTCCATATATTTCAGCAAAATAGTTTGATTGATATAGAAACAAATTACACTTTAGTCACAAATGCACTTCATTCTGTGGCGTCTAACAATGAGATTGTTTTGCCCCTCCCTTCCAGAGCTATAAAAGACATTTTACCTTGAGCAGTCAATGTGATCAATAGCACAGCTTTTTTTTTATTATCTGGACTTCACCAGCATATAGAACTGATCTAATAACTGAATATTCCAATTGTATGAATGCAACATAGTTAACCAATGACACAAATTTACTTACCTATTTTGTATTCATCTATCTGCTTCCATTCATAATGTATGCAATGCAGGTTTGGAATAGTTGAAATGTGTATGATAAATACTTTTCCTTGTATTATTTTTGTTTTCTAGTTATTTTCAGTGTGCAGCTTGATATTTTTCAGCTCTTTAACATATCACAAGCCATTTATATGATGAATTCATATATTTAATTTTGGTTGAGTTTGTGCTGTGTAAACAAATTATTATGTGCAGACATCAGAATCACATTCAGAAAGGCATAATTAGATCACCATAAAAACATACTATCACACCAGTGTCAGTCTGTACCAGAAAAACACTACTTAAACATTTGAAAGCAGATTCTGGAGAGAGTCTGGAAGTATTTGAAGTATCATTCTTCATCTATTTGTCAAAATGTCCATGTGTGATATTGTACGTTAAATTTCATTTTCCTAGAATATGAAACATTGGAGTCAGTAAGATAAAAATAAGTTTCTCCCTTTTAATCTGGAGCCAATTTCAAACACAGTTGTTTTGTTTGCCTACTTTCTCAACATATGATAAAGGTTCGATAACTAGTTTATCCATATTTTTATTATATACTTTTAGATTTTCAAATGTTTTTTCTTAAAGTATTACAAGCCAAAGTAAATAGTCTAATGCTACACAGTTTCCAAGCTGCTTCTAGTCAATCGAAACCCATGGATTTATAAACATTAATTTTAGTACAAATAAAGAACTTTGTTGCAGATTTACTCTCAAACATTCAACAGAAACTCAGAAATATAATCCAACGTCATTACAATTAAAGTTGCTATGAAGGTAACTGAACAAAAGCTTATGAAGTATTTTTTTCTGTTAACACTTAAATACTAATGTCAATATTTAAAAAGAATAAAATAACAACTCTAAAGATACAACAACTTTAGAAAATATTTCAAGTGAAAACATTTATGCCCGAGTGATAATTTTGTGGGTTGTCTCAAGAATCTGAACGCATAATTCAGACTGGTATCTCAGTTATAAAGGGCTGCTGTCTTTTCGCCTGTCTGCCCAACTGGATGTAAAATATCTTCCGGCATTATTCAAAAAGAAAGAAAGAATACTGGATTCCAAGTCTAAACCTTGAACCCTAGCCTTTTAGAATGCAATTAGCCTCATGTTTTGATATGGTATTTGTTAATATTTAAAATATCTTTGAATATGTTGTATATGTGAGAAAAGACAAAAATATTTTTTTTGTAAAATTGCGCCTTTCATCAACCTATTCTGAAACACATATACCATCAACAGAGGCCACAACTTTCTGTCTGAGGTTTATGTTGATCCAGGAGGCAGTGTGAAATCCCACATTGAATAATAGCAGAGGAAACCTACAAATCACTGATGGATATAAAGCTCTGATGATTATTATGAATGACTGCTATCTGTTACATACTATTTTATATTTTCCAGTCAATTTTCCTTGAAAAGGTAGTTTTTCATGTTTAATCATGAATCCCCCATGACTCAAAGAAAGTAGAAAGAACAAGACATTATGAATTTTCTTGGTTATATATCAAACATAAGAATGTATAATTCACACATTTTCTTCTTGCTTCTGAGAGTGAGAATAATATGCATGCCTGTTGAGTTTGATTTAATTCAAAATGCATTTAAATTTTATTTCAAACTTTTGGAAAGTAATGTATTTTTTTTGCAATCCTTCATACATAATTAGGTTGAAATCTACAGAGCATATGGTTGCATTAGTTGCAACAGTACCCTAGTCCAGTGTTGAGAAAGAAAACCAATTGATACAGATTCACTATATGTATATATATATATATACACACACACACACACACACACACACACACACACACACACATATATATATATATATATAAAATGTATTTTATATATTATTTTAATTGCAGGCATCTCAAGAGAATATATATGTTGTATTCTTAACAATATTTTCTGCTACTACCAAATATGGAGACATGAAGACTCAAACAATAGTTTTTGTAAAAATAAGGAAGAACAATCAAAATGTGTTTTAAAATGAAAAGGTGTTAAATGTTAGGAAACATCTGTTTACTTGGACCATTGTTAACAGAAAAGAATTACACCATATCTTGATGAAAATACACATAAGAAGGGGAGTACCAGTTTTGGCACTCTTCTTGTTGCCGTTTATGCTCAGATTGAAACATTAAACCTCTTCATATAAAGGTAGAGTGCTTTGTAGGAATGAATTATGTATCTACTAGTTAGCACACTGTTGGATTTCATAAGTCTTTGGAAGAATAGCTTCAACTATTTTGGTTAGAGAGCACCAAGGGGGTACAATTCTAACATAATTACATTGAAAATTAACAAAAATATGTGGTTCATATTGAGTAATGACATGCAATTTTACCTCAGAGCAATGATTTAGAGGTGAACTATTTTGAACCATGCTTTAACACAAAACAAATTAAATAAATTACCACCTTTTAGATCAGCCTCAGATTCCGATATCGAAAATGAGTTTTAAAATAAATCACACATAATACTGAAGGTCCTAAAGAAGGGTTTCGGACTGAAACATCAACTGTTTATTCCGCTCCATTGTTGCTGCCTGACCTGCCGAGTTTCTCCAGAATACTTTGTGTGGTACTTTGTATTTCAACCATTTGCAGAAGCAATTGTGTTTAACATATATCACATGCTTACTGTTCCACCTTCTTCATTTGATCTGAAGTAGACATAATGACTAAAAAGCTGGATTTTTCCCTGCATTTAATATGCTGAATGGAAACAATATATTGCAGTAACAGCAAATCTAAAGTCAGCAAATAGATATTTAAATTGGTACACGCTTGCTTTAAGAAATCTTTTTTCATGCTTTACTCCCTTTGAAAAGTATTAAACCTAGTTTGTTTCACAAATCCTGGAAAGCAAGAAGTGACAAAGTGCTGAAAATAGACTGCGCTGTTAAAGGATTCCATGGCTGCCGTGAAGATAAGATCAAACGGAGTAAAAGGAAGGGGAATAGCTGGAGGAAGAGTATAATGGCACATAGGCCTCCAGTGGCTGGTTGCAAGCCTCATGTTGATTGACACACATATTGAGGAATCTGTGAAGTGTCCGTCAGTTCAAAGAAGCTTTGATCTACACCAAGGGCTACAGAAGTTTCGAACCATGTTCAAAATCATTTTGTAGGTCCAATCTTTAGGCATGGGAGTCAGTTGTTTCACAGGTATGCATATCATTCTGCAGAAAACATAGGACTATCTAATTTGGCAGCTAAGAATTTAGTAACTTAAGGGGCATTTAATTTGCCACTTGAGAAGCTGTAAGCCCCAAGAAACAATGACAATGGAGCAGCTAATGTAGTGAATATCTGAGATTATTATGCAGGAAGGCCCATATTCATTTGTAGGAATATATTTTCTGTACTGTATGTGCACAATGATAGACAGGGAGGTGGGTGGCTTTGTTGAAATATTTATCAAATGACAAAAAGTGCACAAAGATACAAATGGTCATAGTGAAGTGGTTTAGCCTGCTTACTCTGTGCAGTGGTGAATAGCTTACTTTCCTCAAACCAAAAGCCAATCAGCATCAGTTTAAAGTGTTGTGATTTTGCTGCGTTCTTTATTCAAAGTTCAGTTCAAAAGTTCGAAGTAAAATTTATTGTCAGAGTACATGCATGTCACCACATACAACCCTGAGATTCTCTTTTCCAACGGGCATACTTAGCAAATCTATAGAAAGGTAACAGTAAGCAGGATCAATGAACAGGAAACTGCAAATCAAATATAAATAACAATACGTAACAAGAGTATGAAATAACAAAATACAGATTCCTTAAAGTGAGACTATCGATGGTGGCACATGGCAATAGAATGAGTGAAGTTATCCTTTTGTTTAAGAGCCTGATGGTTGAGGAGTAGTACTGCTCTTGAACCTGGTGGTGCAAGTCCTGAAGCATTTGTACCTTCTACCTGACGGCAGCAGCAAGAAAAGAGCATGGCCTGGGCGGTGAGGATCTTCGATGATAGATGACACTTTACTACAGCAACGTTTCATGTAAATGTGCTCAATAGTTGGGAGAGCTTTACCCGTGATGTACTGGGCCAAATCCACTAACTTCTGTAGGATTTTCCTTTCAAAGGCATTCATGAGCTCATACCAGGTTGTAATGCAGCCAGTCAACACAATTTCCACCACACTTCTACAGAAGCTTGTCAAGGTTTTTGATGACGTGCCAAATCTCCACAAATTCCTGAGGAGTTTGAGGCACTGTCATGCTCTCTTTGCAATTACATTTATATGATGTGTCCAGGACAGATCCTCTGAGATACTGATACCCAGGAACTTAATGTTACTGACCCTCTCCACCTCTGATCCTCTGATGATTACTGGCTCATGTACCTCTGGTTTCCCTCTCTTGAAGTCTACAATCAGTTCCTTTGTCTTGTTGACATTGAGTGAGAGATTGTTGTTATTACACCACTCAACCAAATTTTCAATCTCACTCTTGTATGCTGATTCATCGCCCCCTTAGATATGGCCCACAACAATGGTGTCATCAGCAAACGTGTATCTGGTGTTGGAGCCACACAATCATAGGTGCAAAGTTAGTAGAGCAGGGAGCTAACCAAAGAGCCCTGTGGTGCACCTGTGCTAATGGAGATGGTGGAAGATGATTTTGCCAATCCAAATTGACTGAGGTCTACAAATGAGGAAATCCAGGATCCAATTGCACAAGGGAGTATTGAGGCACAGGTTTAGGAGTTTACTGATTAGTTTTAAGGGATGATGCAAATTCTATTTAACTACTATAATTATTTTCCAAGCAATAATGAAATGGATTTTAAATTGATATATTCTTTGGTAAAGATGGCCTTGAGCTGCAGTCTCCATCAAGGTTGGTGACAAATCTCATTTTAAGTATTGTAGGCGTGTGGGAGTAGTTTTGCAGATGGAGTGCAGAGATAGGGGGTAGATTAGGTTTTATGGGTGGGAATGTAGGGAAATTAGAGTCTAACCCTCTGCTTCACGTTTGAAGGCCAGCACATGGACATAGATGTCAGGCCGGCAGACCAGCAAGGACAAGGGCTGGTGCTCTACACCTGCCCCCTACCCCCAGGTCAGCGAGTCAATGGCAGGTCCCAGCATGGGAGTTCAGTGCGGGCAGTGAAAATCACTGAGACTGGAGTTCGAGAACTGGTTTTTAGGTCCCATCATCAGCAAGCCCGGCATTCAACACCTCATCCAGGGTCCTCATTCCTTGCCATTGGTTAGTCCTGGATCGAAGCCAAAAGGTTGATTGGATGTCCAGATTGAAGCTGAAGGTCGATCAGAAGTTGATGTCCAATGGTTGGAGCCCCAAATCTACAAATCTCTGTGAGTCCTGGGGGGGGGGGGGAAGCAAAAGCCCCATTGTCTGCAATTCCATGAGTCTGCTGGAGGCAGAAGATGCCCAACCCTGGCATTGTTTGTGCATGGGTGAGTGGCTACAAGGGAGAAATGGGGCTTGTTTTGCTATAGTTGCTTTGTCACTTGGTACGTTCTATTTTGTTGTGTTCTGTGTAGTTCTTCCGAAGACGGTAGCCATGCTATGTTGGCACCAGAATGTGTGACGACACTTGAGGGCTCCCCCTCAGAACATCCTTGAGGGCGCTATTTTTTAACTTAAACAAGGCATTTTGCTGTATGTTTCAATGTACATGTGATAAATAAATATGAATCTGTTTCTTTTCTCAATATCATGGTAAAATTAGATTAAATTTATTATTTTGTTTACTCTCACAGACAGTAAATTAAAGTAGGCAATTTAGAAAATATAGAAGTGAACATGAGAGTGACTTCTGGGTAAATTAGCAGTTCATATGACCAGGAGATCCTATTATTTTAACTCCAGCATATAGTATTGCATTAGATTTTGAGAAGGATATATTGAGCATAAGTTACCATTATTAAGGGACAGGACAATGAGCATTTGGAAAACCATAACCATGGCCCAATTAGGAACACTCAGCAATGGCTTTGTGCAAGGCAAATTATATCTTACTAACTTGATTGAGTTTTTTGAGCCAGTGATGAAGGTAGAGCCATGGATGTTACCTACATAGATTTTTGGCATTTGACAAGGTATCTCATGGAAGACTGTTCCAGAACATTAGCATGCATGGAATGCATGGCAACTCAACTGTTTGAATTCAGGGTTAATTTCCCTATACAAGACAGAGTGTGGTGATTAATGGGACTTATTCTTGCTGGTAGTTTGTGACCAGTTGTGTTCCCCAGGGGTCTGTACTAGGACCTGTATTTGTAATATATATAAATAACCAGGATGAAAATGTAGATGGCGGTGTTAGTAAATTTGCAGATGATACAAAGGACGGTGGTGTTGTGCAGAGCATTCAAGGCTGCCAAATGATACAACAGGATACAGATCAGTAGAACATATGTGCATAGAAATATTAGAAGGAATTTAATCTAGCCAAATGTGTTGTGTTGTACTTTAGGAGATCAAATGTAAGACCATAAGATATAGGAGTGCAACTAGACCTAAAGTCTGCTCTGCCTTTCCATCAAGGCTGGTTCATTATCCCTCTCAACCCCATTCTCTTTCCTTCTCACTGTAACTTTTGACACTATTACTAATCAAGAACCTATCAAGCTGCACTTTAAGTGTGCCCAATGACTTGGCCTTAATAAGTGGCAAGGAATTCCACAGATTCACTACCCTCCGGCTAAAGAATTTCTACATCATCTCTGTTCCAACTGGATGTCCCTCTATTCTGAATCTGTGCCCTCTGGTCCTAGACTCACACACAACAGGAAACATCCTCTCCATATTCACTCATACAGGCCTTTCAATATTCAATAGAATTCATTGAGATCTCCCATCTTTCTTCTAAATTCCAGTGGGTACAGGCACAGAGCCTTCAAATGGTTAACCCTTGCGATAACCCTTTCATTCCTGGAATCATTCTCCTGAACCTCTCTGGACCACCTTCAATGCCTGCACATCTTTTTTATAGATAAGAGGCCCAAAACTACTCAGAATACTCCAAGAGTGGTCTGACAAATGCCTTATAACGTATCAGCACTACATCCTTGCTTTTATGTCCCAGTCCTCTCAAAATGCTAACATCACATTGGCCTTCCTTACCACTGACTCAACCTGCAAGTTAATCTTTAGGCAATCCTGCATGAGGGCTCTCAAATCCCTTTACACCCCTGATTTTTGCATTTACTCCTTGTTTAGAAAATAGTCTATGCCTTTATTTCCCTACACCATATTCCATATACTCTTCTTTGCTATTCTTCACCAATCTGTCTAAGTGCTTCTTCTGATTCCTTGCTTCCTGTCTATCCTGCTTGTTATTTCCACTAATTTCAAATGATTTGTCAGGCAAGATTTCTCCTTAAGGAAACATGCTGACTTTGGGCTATTTTATCACGTGCCTCCAAGTACCCCGAAACTGCATCCTTACTAATGGGGTCCAACATCTTTCCAGCCACTGAAGCCAAGCTAACTTAGAAGAAATTCTTTCTTTTGCCTCCATCCCTTCTTGGGAGAAATGAGATTTGCAAATTTCCAGTCATCTGGAACCATTTCATTACCTAGTGATTGCTGAATGATCATTTCTAATGCCTTTACAATTGTTTCAGCTGGCTCTTTTAGAAACTTGTGTTGCAGTCCACCTAGTCCAGGTGGCATATCTACTTTCAGATATTTCAGCTTCCCAAACTTCTTCTCCTTAGTAACAGCAATTAGATTCACTTCTGCCCCATGACACTTTTGAAATTCAGGCAGACTGCTGGTGGTTTTCACAGTGAAGACTAACGCAAAATATTTATTAAATTCATCCACTATTTCTTCGTCCCCACTACTGCCTCATCAGCATCACTTTCTAGCAGTCTAATATCCACTCTTATTTCTCTTTTACTCTTTATATATCTGAAAAAAATTCACTATCCCCTTTTATATTATTGGCTAGCTTACCTTCATATTTAATCTTTTCTCTCCTTATGGCTTCTTTAGTTGCCTTCTGTTGGTTTTTAAAAGCTTCCCAATTCTCTAATATCCCACTACTTTTGCTCTTTTATTTGCATTCTCTTTTGCTTTTATGCATTATCATTGACTTCCCTTCTCAGCCACAGTCGCTTCATCCTCCCTTCAGAATATTTCTTCATCTTTGTGATGTATCTATCCAACTCCTTCCAAATTGCCCCCTGATACTCCAGCCATTGCTGTTGTGCTGTTATGCCGAGTATCCGCTTCCAATCTCCATTGGCCAGTTCCTTTCTCATCCCTCTGGAATTCCCTTTACTCCACAGTACTACTGACTTTATCTTCTGCCTCTCAAACTGCAGGGTGAATTCTAACATACTATGATCACTGTCTCCTAAAGGTTCCTTTACTTCAAGCCTCCTACATTCGTGTCCCACATTCTGGCTTCTGTCTATGGGCCTCTTTGTAAATCCTATCATGGCATTTTTGCCTTTGTAGTTTCTTAATTTACCCACAAGAAATCTACATCTTCCAATCTCATGTCGCCTCTTCCTGAGGATTTGATTTCATTTTTTACCTACAGAGCTCAGCTACCCCCTCTGCCTACCTGCCTATCCTTTAAATATGATGTGTATCCTTGGATGTTAACCTCCCAACTATGATCTTCTTTCAGCCACAACTCAGTGTCATACCTGCCAATCTCTAACTGCACCACAAGATCATCTAACTTTTTTCCATATACTATATGCATTGAAATATAACATCTCCAGTCCTGTATTAATCACCTTTTCAATTTTACCCCCATGTTACACATCAACTCATCCCACCGACTGTAATTTTGCCTTGTCATCTGTCTGTCCTTCCTCGCAGTCTTACTGCATGCTGCATCTATGTGCATATCAACTGCCCCATCCCCAGCCCTATCACTCCAGTTCTCATACCCCTGCCAAATTATTTTAAACCCTCCACAACAACTCTAGCAAAAATACCCACAATGATACTGGTCCCCCTCAGGCTCTGATGTACAGGTCATACCTTCCTTAGAAATGTTCCAGAAATCAGAAACACCGCCCCCTGCAATTCCTCAGCCACACATTCATCTGCCAAGTATCATCCTATTTTCATCCTCACTGGTGTGTGGCACTGGCAGCAATCTAGCCTGGAGATCCTGCTTTTCAGATTTCAGCCTAACTTCCTATATTCTCTCATCAGGTCTTCCTCCATTTCCCTAGCCATGTCATTGGTACCAATATGTACCATGGCTTCCATCCCCCTTTAGAAAGCTGTAAACCTGATCGGCAAAATCCCTGCTCCTGGCACCTGGGAGGCAACACACCATTCAGATGTCTCTTTCACATCTACTGAATTTTCTGTCTGTACCTTTCACTATGGAATCCGCTATCACTACTGCAGTCCTTTTCTTGCCCTTCACTTCTGAGCCACAGAGCCAGACCCAGTACTCAAAACCCCATTGCTGCAGCTTTCCCCTGGTTGGTCTGCCACCAACTGTATCCAAACTGATATAGAGGGGAATGGGCACAGGGGTAATCTGTGCTAACTGCCTATTCCTTTCCCCTCTCCGGACAGTTACCCAGGTACCTGCCTGCTGCAACTTAGGGGAGACTACCTCCTTGTAGCTCCTATCTATCCCCTCCTCATTCTCCAGCTCAGCTACCTAAGGACCTGAATCTCAGCACTCTTCATCCAGATGTAGTTCTCAGGGAGTCTGGAGGTCTCCCTGAGTTCCCACTTCCCACACAAAGAACAAACCACTAACCCTGGTCTCATTCTCACTGCACTAGCTATGTACTAATAGATAAAGAAAGATTTTTAAAAAGTTACTAGAAACTTACTAGCAGAGCCTGCACTTGTTCTCACCAAAGCCTGTTGAGCCAAAGCCTACTCACACAATGGCCACTCCTTCAATGGTCAGCCTGCTTACACCTTACTTCTTTTTGGTGCCTCAAATAGAACTCAGTCCCAATAAGACGTGTCCTTTTCAAATGGCTCCTGCCCTGCAATAATACTGATCTCTCACTCACTAA
Source organism: Hypanus sabinus (assembly GCF_030144855.1). Classification (NCBI taxonomy): domain Eukaryota; kingdom Metazoa; phylum Chordata; class Chondrichthyes; order Myliobatiformes; family Dasyatidae; genus Hypanus; species Hypanus sabinus. The sequence goes on from NC_082717.1 coordinate 44,818,756, forward strand.
TTCAAAGAATAACTCCCTCCCAATGCAACTTGTCCTTTTCAAATGGCTCCTGCCCTACAATGATGCTGATCTCTCACTTAGTCATGTAAAGGGACAGTACAATGTAACATCAAGACCCATAACAGTGTTGGTGTGCAGAGGGTTCTTGGGTCCAAGCCCATAGTTCCCTGAAAATAGCTGCACAGGTTGGTAGAGCAGTGAAGAAGGTATACAGTATGTATTATTCAAGGCATTGTGTTTACGAGTCGGGAAGCTATGTTGCAACTTTATAAAACTCAGGTTAGGCTGTATCTGGAGTATTGCTTTCAATTTTCATGACCCCATTATAGGAATGATATGGAGGCTTTGAAGAGGATGAGAAGGGGTGCACCAGGATGCTATCTGGTGTATAGTTGGATGGGATTAGTTTGGTTAGACATTTAATTGCTAGTTTCATTAGTTTGGCACAACTTTGTGGGATAAAAGGACTGTCCTCGTGCTATAATCTTCTATATTATATTGTCCAGAGTGATCCCTGTCATAAAATTCAAAAAGCATTTAAGACTATGAGACATATGAACAGAATTAGGCCATTTAGCCTAAGGAGTCTGTTCTGCCATTTCATCATGGCTGCTCCATTTTCCCTCTCAGCCTCAGTCTCCTGACTTCCTCACCACCCCACCACCCCATCTCCTTTCATGCCCAGACCAATCATGAATCTATCAACCTCTGCCTTAAATATCTATGAAGACTTGGCCTCTTCGGCTGCCTGAGGCAATGAATTCCACAGATTCATCACTCTCTGGCTAATTTGTCCTCACCACCATTCTAAAAGGACACCATTCTATTCTGAGGCTGCGTCCTCTAGTCTTAGATTCTCCCACCATATCAACTCTGTCAAGGACTTTCAGCATTCAATAGGTTTCAATCAGATCACCCCACATTCTTCTGAACTCTAGTGAATACAGGCCCAGAGCCATCATATGTTTTTCATATAATAAGCCATTCAATCCTGGAATTATTTTTCTGAACCTCCTTTGAACCCCTTCTGGTTTCACCTTATCCTTTTTAATTTAAGGGGCACAGATCTTCTTAAAGTACTCCAAATAAGGCCTGACCAGTGCTTCATAAGGTCTCAAAATTCCATCCCTACCTTTATATTCTAGTCCTCTTGAAATTAATGCTAACATCGAATTTGCCTTCTGCATCAGAGACTCAATGAGCAAATTATCCTTTAGGGAATTCTGCACAAGGACTCCCAAGCCCCCTTGCACCTCAGATTTTTGCATTTTCTCTCCAATTAGAAAATAGTCAACTCTTTCATTTCTTCTACCAAAGAGCATAGCCTCACTCTTTCCAACACTATATTCCATCTGCCACTTCTTTACCCATCTTCCCAAGTCTTTCTGTGGCCACACTACGTCCTCAAAAAAAACCTGCCCCTCAACCTATCTTCGTATGGTCTGCAAAATTTGCAACAAAGCCATTAACTCCATCATCCAAATCTGTGATATATAGCTGGAATCTTTCCTGTAATACCATGGGCTCATGGCTTCTTTAGCAGCCTCATTTGTGACACCTTGTCAATGGCTTTCTGAAAATCCAACTACAGAATATCAACTGATTCTCCTTTGTCTATCCTGCTTGTTATTTCTTCAAAGAATTACAACAGATTTGTCAGGCAAGGTTTTCCCTTGAGGAAACCACGCTAACATCAACCTTTTTTTATCATGTTCCTCCAAGTACCCCGAAACTACATCTTGAGCAATCGACTCTACCATCTTCCCAACCAGTTTTCCCATCTTCTCTCTCTCTCTCTCCCACCCCCCCTCTCTCAAGTGATTCTTAAAAGCCATTACTAATGCCTCCACAATCTCTTCAACCATCTCTATCTGAACCCTGGCATGTACACCATCTGATCCAGGTAACTTATCTACCTTCAGACCTTTCAGCTTTTCAAGAACCTTATCCCTAGTAATGGTAATTTCCCATATTTTATGACCCCTTACACCTGGAACTTTCACCATACTGCTACTATCTTCCACAGTAAAGACTGATGCAAAGTATTTATTCAGTTCGTCCGCTATTTCGTTCTCCTCCATTACCACCTCTCCAGCATCATTTTTCCAGAGGTTTGATATCCACTCTCACCTCTCTTTTACACTGTATGTATCTGAAGAAACTTTTGGTATCCACTTTAATATGGCTACCATATGAGGAACATCTGACAGCTCTTGGACTGTATTCCCTGGAGTTCAGGAGAATGAGAGGGGATTTTAGAGAAACATTCCAAATGTTAAAAGGCCTGAACAGATTAGATAAGGCAAATTTATTTCCCATGGTAGGGGATTCTAGGACAAGAGTGCACAACTTCAAGACTGAATGACATCCTTTTAGCACTGAGATACAGAGAAATTACTTCAGTCAGAGGCTGGTAAATCTGTGGAATTTGTTGCCTCAAGTGGCTGTGGAGGCTAAGTCATTGGGTGTATTTAAGGCAGAGATAGATAGGTCTTTGATTAGCCAAGGCATCAAAGGGTATGGGGTGAAAGCAAGGGAGTGGGGATGACTGGAAGAATTGGATCAGCCCATGATTGAATGGCAGAACAGATTCAATGAGCTGAATGGACTACTTCTACTCCTATATCTTATGACTTATGGTTAGCTTACTTTCCTGTTCCATCTTTACCTTCTTAATGACTTTTTCAGTTGCCTTCTGTTGGTTTTTGAAAGCTTCCCAATCCTCTAATTTCCCAAAAATTTTTGCTCTGTTACATGCCCTCTGCTTGGCTTTTATGTTGGCTTTGACTTCTCTTGTCACCCAAATCATTCTATTCTTATCCTCACTGGCATATTGCAAAGGCAGCAATGCAGAGATTACTACCCCTGAGGTCCTGTTACTCAATTCCTTACCTAGTTCCCTAAAATCTCTCTTCAGGACCTCCTCATCTATGTCATTAGTTCCAACATGTACCAAGGCTCCTGGCTACTCACTTTCGCCCTTGGGAATGCCATGGACACGATCCGAGACGTTGCTGATCCTGGCATGAAAGAGGCAACATATCATCTGTGTACCTCTACTGTGCCCTCAAAACCTCTGTTCCTCAGACTATGGAATCTCCTTTCAACACTACACTCCTCTTTACCTCTCTGCTCCTCTGAGCCACAGCACCAGACTCAGTGCCAGAGACCCACAGATATGGCTATGGCAAGTATGGCACTTTGTATGAGTAACTCAAAGAACAGATGAGGATTGGGGAAACCATGTAAAGAGAGAGAAAAAAGTGAAGTTTTCTCATGTTTGAAATGAATTTGTTTCTTTTCAAGTTATTTTTATTCTCATATTATTAAGCTTCTGACTTTTTTCCAATTTGGCATTAAAGACTGATCAGTTGCCCTGAACGTCTAGCCATGGCTTGCCTGCAGCCTCAGTAGTTCATTTCTTTGCCATGCTACATTTGTAGCATGAGTGGAATATAATCAATAGATAATTAATTAATTATAACCATATAACAATTACAGCACAGAAACAGGCCATCTCAGTCCTCAGCCAAATTCTTACCCTCACCTAGTCCCACCGACCTACACTCAACCCATAACCCTCCATTCCTTTCCTGTCTATATACCTATCCAATTTTACTTTAAATGACAATATCGAACCTGTCTCTACCACTTCTACTGGAAGCTCATTCCACACAGCTACCACTCTCTGAGTAAAGAAATTTCCTCTCATGTTACCCCTAAACTTTTGCTCCCTAACTCTCAACTCATGTCCTCTTGTTTGAATCTCCCCTACTCTCAATGGAAAAAGCCTATCCACGTCAACTCTATCTATCCCCCTCATAATTTTAAATACCTCTATCAAGTCCCCCCCTCAACCTTCTACACTCCAGAGAATAAAGACCGAACTAGTCTTTGGATACAGGAAGTGTATATGAAACATATCATTAATGTAGCTTTGACTAAAATATGGCATGCAATTTAACTATTCCTTTGGGAAGTGTCCTAGAACCAATCATCTTCAGCTGCTTCATCAATGACCTTTCTGTCATAAGACCAGAATTGAGGACGCTTGTAGATGACTGCACAATGTTCTGCACAACCACTCACGACTCCTGAGATAGTGAAGCAGTTCATACCTGAATGCAGCAGGACCTGGACAATATCCAGGCTTGGAATGACAAGTACAAGTAACATTCGAGCCATGCAAGTGTCAGGCAATGACCACCTCCAACAAGAGAGGCTTCAACCATTTTCTAGAAACATAGAAAACCTACAGCACATTACAGGCCCTTCGGCCCACAAGGTTGTGCCAAACATGTCCCTACCCTAGAAATTACTAGGCTTACCTATATCCATCTATGTTTCTAAGCTTTATGCACCTATCCAAAAGTCTCTTAAAAGACCCTATCGTATCTGCCTCCACCACCATCGCTAGCAGCCCATTCCATGCACTTACTACTCTCTCAGAAAAAAACTTACCCCTGACATGTCTTCTGTACCGACTCCCCAGCACCATAAACCTGTGTCCTCTTGTGACAACCATTTCAGCCCTGGGAAAAAGCCTCTGACGACCCACATGATCAATGCCTCTCATCATCTTATACACCTCTATCAGGTCACCTCTCATCCTCCGTCGCTCCAAGGAGAAAAGGCCAAGTTCACTCAACCTATTCTCATAAGGCATGCTCCCCAATCCAGGCAACATCCTTGTAAATCTCCTCTGCACCCTTTCTATGGTTTCCACATCCTTCCTGTAGTGAGGCAACCAGAACTGAGCACAATAATCCAAGTGGGGTCTGACCAGTGTCCTATACAGCTGCAACATTACCTCTCGGCTCCTAAATTCAATTCCATGATTGATGAATACACCATACACCTTTTTAACCACTGAGTCAACCTGTGCAGCTGCTTTGAGCGTCCTGTGGACTCTGATCCCAAGATCTGTCTGATCCTCCACACTGCCAAGAGTCTCTTGACATTCAGGGGCATCACCATCACTGAATCCCCTTTTATCAACATCCTGGGGGTTACCATTGACAGGAAACTAAACTGGTCTAGCCATATAAACACCATGGCTACTAGAGCAGGTCAAAGGCTAGGAATCCTGTGGTTTGCAACTCCCCAAAGCCTGTCCACCATCTACAAGGCTCAGGTCAGGAGTGTAATGGAATACCCACAGCTCGCCTGGATGACTGCAGCTCCATTAACACACAAAAAGCTTGAGACATCCAGTGCAAGACAGCCCATTTGATTGGTACCCCTTCCATAAGCATCCAATCCTTCCACCATCGACGAACAGTTGCAGCAGTGTGTACTATCTACAAGATGTGCTACAACAACACACCAAGTTCCCAAGGCAGCATCTTCCAGACCCACGATGACTACCATCTAGAAGGACAAGAACAGCAGATACCAGGGAACACCACCACTTGGAAATCCCCTTGTAAGTCACTCACCAGCCTGACTCAGCAACATATCGCCATTCCTTCATTATCGCTGTGTCAAGATCATGGAATTCCCTCCCTAACAGCACTGTGGGGGGACCTACACCTCAGGGACTGCAGCAGTTCAAGAAGACAGCTCAACACCACCTTCTCGAGGGCAACCTGCGATGGGCAATACATGCTGGCTTAGCTGGTGACACGAACATCCTGTAAACGAACAGATTTTTTAAAGATCAGTGAAGTTAGTATGTAGAAAATTGACACACAAAATGCTAGTGGAATGCAGCAGGCCAGGCAGCATCTATAAGGAGAAGCACTGTCGACGTTTTGGGCCGAGACACTTCGTCAGGACTGACGAAAGGTCTCAGCCCAAAAAGTTGTCAGTGCTCCTGCCTGGCCTGCTGCGTTCCACCAGCAATTTGTGTGTTGCTTGAATTTCCAGCATCTGCAGATTTCCTCCTGTTTGATGTAGAAAATTGATATGACTTTCAAAAGAAATGTAAAGCATTGTTTTGATAATTGAATTTCTAGTCCTGGGGAAAACTGATCTATTAAAAATAAACAAAATTTTTAAAAGATGGAGTGATTCATCACAACCAATGCAAAACATCTTTTTCTTTTGATTCTGGTGTTGTTCAGTCACAGACTACATGCCAGAATGATGAGCTTCAGAAAGATTTGGTTCTAAAATGGTTGTGTTAAACGTAACGAACATTTTAAACGTGTCTTTTTTTACATTGTAGATTGTAGTTTCAGTCAGCAATAGCTAAGTATACAGTATCTTATTTTTTGTTAAATAATTATCATCTATGTGTATATTAAGTACTGAATTGCCAACGGGGACAACATCTGATATATTGTTGCACCTCCAGTACCGTTGTAGAGAATTGGCAGTAGCCAATAAAATACTTACTGGTCTGTAATTTGCCTCAGTAAGGAGAGAAATAAGGAGCTGCAAAACAACTGCATATTTTGTATGCTGCTGCTTGCGGGAGTAGCAGGTCAATGCTTCATTGTGAGCTAAATAGGTAATGGGGTTCTCTCATTAAAGCAGTAATGATGATAGGCAGCAGACAAGACAGATATATTAATGAGATCAAGAGATATGAGTAGCCTCAGCCAATTTTCCTGCACGTGATACAAGAGGAAATGTTCTTGACAGTATAATCACGGGTCCATCGGAGGACACTAAAGAGAACAATATGGTCACACATAAGATAAGGAAGTTATTATTGCTGTTGTTAGCTATGAAGACATGTAAGATATTAACAGAGGAGATTTTGCTTCTTCTGGAAGTCCAGAGCAACAAACACAAAATTCTGGATGAACTCAGCAGGTCAGGCAGCATCCATGCAAATGAATAAACAGTTGATGTTTCAGGCTGAGACCCTCTATTAGGACTGGAAAAGAGGAAGCAAGTAGCCAGAATGAGGCGGGGAAGATGAAATCAGAAGCTAGGAGGTGATAGGTGGAAAAGGTAGTGCTGAAGAAGGGAAAAAAAAAAGAAGGAATCTGATAGGAGAGGAGAGTGGACCATGGGAGAAAAGGAAGGAGGAAGGGCACCAGAAGAAGGTGATAGGCATGTGAGAAGAAGAGAAGGGGGAAGAGGAGAGTCAGAATGAGATTGGGGGAAAAAATAAGAGGGGAAAAATATAAGATATTGTTTGGTGAGTCTACTTGCACTGTGAACTAAAGACAAAGTCTCATACAACTACATGCCGAAAATCTTGAAGGGAGAACTTAATGCTTGAGAATTGCATGTTTGACACATGCAACCAAGCACTGGAAGAGGTGCTTGACAAATATTTGACCAGGCAAAAGTACTGGCAAAAAAGTACTGTTTCTAGACCTTGGTATCTCAAATATAATGGATTTTTTTTCTGATGGAGGCAATAAGAGAATTGAAGTGAAACTGTTTGATGTATTTGAGGGAATAGGTAAAGTGGTCATTAATACAGAGATGGTACTTAAAAATGTGAAACAATTTTGTTTAAGACATGATTTTGAAGTGTAAGCCACTGACAAACCCATAAGGAAAGATGACACCATGAGGTGCAAAGACTTTGATTGAGCATAATGACTGCAATGGACCTGAGATGCTTACTTAATCCTATCTGCTAGCTGGATCATTTGTTTTTGCGAGCAGTAAGCCTGTTGCATATAATATTCCCAGCTGAGCTGCAAGAAAGTACGGACCAGACCTTGGCCTACTTAAATTTACTAGAGAACAGCCAGATAGATGATCCATTGCTTGCAGGTAATGTCTGAAGTATGCCATCTCAAGTTCAACTCAATCAAAATTTTCCTCATGCCAAGCTGAGGCATCTTGCATTATTTTCATTAAATAAATTGGAGAATTTTGAAACAACAGCCAACAAAATGTGAGAACACAATACAGGACTCTACTTTTAAAATATTCCTTCATGTAGACAATCATAAACAATCATATAGAGCAGAAGGATGTGCAAGACATAGTAGGTGTGAAAGATTCTGCAGATGCTGGGAATCCACCTATCTGCTCAAAACTTACCACTTCCTCTTCTGTCCTTTGCCCACCAACCTTCCATCTCACCTGGCTTCACCTATCACCTTCCAGCTTGAACTCCTTTTCCTCCCTCCACCTTTCTGTTCTAGCTTCTTACCAGTCCCGATACAGGGTCTCAGCATGAAATGCTGATTCCTTTAACCTCCCTTGACCTACTGCATTCCTCCAGAACTTTGTGTGTGTTGGATATATAGACAATGTTTTCAAATTACAACTGTTACGTATTCCGTAACTGGATAACTCACCAGCAAAGATAGAGAGGTCCGTTGGAGTCTGATGGCACTATTTCCAAACGTTTTATTCATAAAGGGGGGCACAAAAGTAAGGCTAATACAAACGTTCAGAACACATACATTGGCAAAACTCAATCTAAAGCGCGGGTATAGCCATAATCATCATTAAGAAATAATCTCGACTGTTGTCTAGGGCATAATATATTGTCCGTTGGGAATATAAAAGTCACTGCAGCCTTCAGTCTTTTTGGGGAATCGCTGGGTTTCACGTTTTCCAGAGAGAGTGAGGAGAAAAGGGAAAACTTGCCCGGGTCTTTGACGAAGCAACACCGTTGAATCAGGGGAGCGTTGTTTCCCCGTTGTTAGTTCGAAGTCCTTCTCGGTATTATCAGCCACCCGCTCCCCAGGCTTTACGGAGTTACGGAGCGCACGTGGCTTTTGACTGGCTTCCAGCTATCACGGGAGCATTGAGCGATCGAGTCCTTCTGGTGCGTCTCTCTGGGGTACCGCCTTCTGCAGTCCCCTTTTATCTTGACTTGCAGAGTTGTAGATGCCCATCAAAGTAGGGTGATGCAATCCCCACCCCCACATTGCCCGAGGGTGTCCATATCCATGGTAGCTGTCACGTAGCAGGGTCATGCCCTTCACAAAGGTGTCTCTAAGAGCCCTGGCCAAAACCATTACATTGTCTCTCATTTGTCTGGGTCCGAGACCCGAATTAATAGTGCTCTTGCGATTCTCCGGAAGGAGGGGGCTGCTCCCGCCCCTTTGGCCCCTCAGAGCTGTGGTACATTCATAACACCTCCCCTCTAAAAACCAGCGGTTAAAAACGGAGTTGCACGGAGTCTTACAGGATTTTTAATCTAACACAATACCCAAGCTTTTTCTTTTAATTACAGAGCCATACAGTTATACACTTAGTTCAGCATTGAGATAAACAATCCGCCAGCACATTATCACTCCCCTTAATGTGCTGTATCTTAATATCGAACTCCTGCAGCATCAGACTCCAGCTCAATAACCTCCTGTTTTTATTTTTCATATTAGCCAGGAATACCAACGGGTTGTGATCGGTATAGACAACTAGGGGTTTTTGCACTGGACAAATGTACACTTCCAAATGCTGCATCGCCAACACAAGTGCCAACAATTCCTTTTCTACGGTAGAGTAATTCCTCTGGTGTACATTGAACTTCCGAGAGAAATAGGCTACCGGGTGCTCCACTCCATCCCCTGCTTGCTGTAAGAGGACCACTCCTGCAGCCTCATCACTGGCGTCCGTTGCCAAGGAGAAGGGTGCTGACAAATCGGGTGCTTTTAACACCGGGTGATGGCACAATATGGCTTTTAACTTTTCAAAAGCATTCTGACAAGAGGGACCCCACTCAAGTCTTTCCTCCTTCCGTAGGAGTTTTGTAAGGGGGAGCGCAATGTCCGCAAAATTTTTACAAAATTTCCGATAGTATCCCACCATGCCCAAAAACCTCCTCAGGGCCCTTTTATTGTAGGGTACAGGAACCTCAGAAACAGCCTGTACCTTCGCCTGCACAGGAGCCAACTGTCCCTCTCCCACCACATACCCCAAATAGGTGATAGTGGCATGACCAAATTCACTCTTGGCAAGGTTTACTGTAAGGTGGGCTGCCGACATTCGGGTAAACAGACTTTCTACAGCCTCCAGGTGCTCCCCCCAGGTGTCACTCCAAACTATCACGTCGTCAAGATAAGCCTTAGTGTGGGTTAACCCTTTTATCACAGCATCTATCATCGGCTGGAATGTCCCTGGTGCATTTTTCATCCCAAACGGCATAACGTTGTACTCGTACAACCCGGATGGGGTGACAAAGACGGAAATCTCTCGAGCCCTGTCCGTTAAAGGAACGCACCAGTACCCCTTTAACAAGTCAACTTTTGTGATGTACCTCGCCTTCCCCACTTGGTCAATGCAATCAATCACCCGGGGAATAGGGTAAGCATCTGTCTGGGTGACCGCGTTGACCTTCCGGTAATCGGTACAGAATCTTATGGTACCGTCCGGTTTTGGGACAACCACACAAGGAGAAGCCCACGCGGATTATCCCAGCAGCTAGCATATGTTCAATCTCCTTTCCTACTAGCTGGCTCTTTTCGGAATTCATACGATAAGGTGCCTGTTTTATTGGCTGGGTTGAGGTAACTATCACATCATGTTGCGTCCCACTACACCTTCGGGGAACATCTGGGCATAAGTCTGCATGCCGGTTAATGAGCTGTATTATCAGTTCCCGCTGTTCAGGCTTTAAGTGTCTAACTTTATCTGCAAGGCTTGCCAATACCATAGAGTTCTCCAATCTGGTGGGGAATATACCTATCTTTTCAAACTGCTCTGGTCCCTCCTGGCCATCCCCCCCTACCTCATCGGTTTTCATGGCCGCACCGACCACCGCGGGGGTGGTGTCATGGTACCTTTTCATCACGTTCACGTGAACTAACTGGGTCGGCTTTTGCCGATCGGGAGTTTCAATCACGTGTTTCAGCGAGTCTATTTTCTTACACACTGTATATGGTCCTTGAAACCTCGCCTGAAGGGGATGGTTAACTACCGGAAATAGGACCAAAACCTTGTCGCCTACGTGAAACTCTCGCTCTCTCGTTCTCGGGTTATTCTACTGGCTCATTTTTTCCTGGGATTCTTTAAGGTTTTCCTTTGCCAAGGCTTGTACCTTATGCAGCCTCTCCCGGAATTTCAGACCATAGTTGATCACACTGACTTGAACGGTCGGGCTAGACCACTTTTCTCTCAAGAGGGTTAGAGGGCCCCTGGGCCTGTGACCGAAAACAAGCTCAAACGGACTGAACCCCAGTGAGCACTGGACTGTATACCTGACGGCAAATAACAGCAGGGGTAAAGCCTCATCCCAGTCTCGAACATTCTCCTGACAATAAGTTTTAAGCATGGTCTTTAGTGTAGCGTGGAACCTTTCCAATGCCCCTTGGGATTCCGGGTGGTACGCGGAGGCTAGAGTTTGTTTGACCCCTAGCTGGGTCATCATCTGCCTAAATATGGTAGATGTGAAGGTACTCCCCTGATCGGACTGTATCTCCTTAGGCAGCCCCACTGTGGTAAAGAATTTGATGAGGGCCCTCACCACCACAGCGGTCCTAATATTACCCTGAGGCACAGCCTCTGGAAATCGTGTAGCAGCACACATCATGGTCATGATATACTACCGCCCTCTCGCAGTTTTAGGTAGGTGTCCCACAAAATCTACAATGATTCGGGAGAAAGGCTCCTCGCACGCGGGGATGGGTCGGAGGGGTGCCTTAGGGATAACTTGGTTCAGCTTACCCGCCATTTGGCAGGTATGACACCTTTTACAATATTCAGTAATCTTTTTTCTCATGTTTGGCCAATAGAACTCTCTTTGAACCCGATCCACTGTCTTCATTATTCCCAGATGCCCACCTAACGGTCCCTTAGGAGCTAAGTTCAGAATTTCATCCCGATACGCTTTCGGGACTACTATCTGATGTACCACCACCCAGTCCTCATTGACCAACACCTTGGGGGGCCTCCACTTCCTCATCAACACACCCTCCTTCAGGTAGTAACCTTCGGGCTTGGTTTCAACCTCAGTCTCCGAAAGAACCAACTCTCTCAAGGCTATCAGCTCCTCGTCCCTTTCCTGTTCCCGTACAAACTCTCGTCTGGCTAAGGGCAGGTCTACCTCCCCCTGTTTACTCTCTCCCCCCTCCTTACTCTCCGGTTTACCTTCCTCGAACCCTCGCTGGTACAGAGTTGGTAAAAACGTGTCGGCCAAATCAAAACCGCCCAGATTTAGACTGCTCTCTCTCTCAGCTGTCTTTTTCGACATGCTGCGAGTGACCGTGCAAGCGGGGTATATCTTCAGATCTGAGGGAGGGGCCTCAATCCTCGCAGGCTGGGTTGTCAGCTTCACGGCTGTTCCCATTTTCCCTCCCTCTAGGTCATTCCCCAGAAGGACATCCACGCCTTCCCCCGGCAACTCCGGCAGGACCCCCAGCTCCACTGGTCCTGATACCAACTCACAATCTAGAAGGACCCTATGCAAGGGTACCACTTCGGTCCATTTTCCTATGCCTCTCAGGGATACCTCTCCTGTCGGAGGTCCGAACTCTAGCACTTTACGGCTAATTAATGATAGCTCAGCTCCACTGTCTCTCCAGATCCTTACTGGAATTTGTGGGCCTCCCTCCTCCAGGGACACGGTTCCTATGGAACTAAACATCTCACGCCCCTCCTGTACTCCATCTACCGGGGGCTCTCTCGCCGATTTTCCTATCGACGCGATACATCCTATAGGGATAGCTGCTTTCCCTTTTTCTGGACCCGAGACCCGAATTAATAGTGCTCTTACGATTCTCCGGAAGGAGGGGGCTGCTCCCGCCCCTTCGGCCCCTCAGAGCTGTGGTACATTCATATCACAACGTTTGAAGTAAATTTTATTATCAAAGTACACATATGTCACCATATACAACCCTGAGATTCATTTTCTTTTACTTATCGAATCTGTATAGTAGTAACTACAACAGGATCAATGAAAGATCAACAAACTGTGCAAATGCAAATACAAATATATCGCAAAAAATATCGAGAGCATGAGATAGTGAGATGAAGAGACCTTGAACTGAGGTCATTGGTTGTATGAACATTTCACTGATGGGGCAAGTGAGTGTAACTATTCTCTTTTATCTCCTTAATTGCTGTAAGAGAGCAGATAATATGTTTTAGCAGGACTCACTGTACTTCTACGATGGACAGGTGTTTTCCCTAAGGAATACAGGGTCTTTACATGAAGGAATGAGAAGGTGGGCATGGGATTAGTGGCAATGATGGACTTACTAGTTTTGATTACATGAAAGTGAATGACTGCAATGTGGCAGTGTTTGCATTGCATTGTAAATTGTTTGGGGTTAGGTACCATTGATAGTTTTAACTTCTTGTTTGCCTATCTTGTTTCCATCAGACGGTGATTAAATTCAGCTCTCAGTCAAAATTTGAAACCAGCAGGAGACAATACTGTTGAATGAAGAACCAGCAATAATTAACTGACTGTTTTTTACTCTTTGCCTAGCTTTCCTCATTAGTTTCTAAAGTGACATAATTAGCACAATCATTAAAAATGAAATTTCAGATAGATTTAATGAAGTGTAAATAATAGATATCCTTCAGAACTTATGATTCATCGGACAATTCCGTTCTGGGATACTGATGAAAAGTAAACCTACTGTACTTCCACTACATTTTGGGAAAACCCTGCATACATTCAAGGCTGAAAATGCTTTCCTGCAAACCAATCTAATAATAATTGTGCAATATTGAATAATGCAGTGCAAATCAAATTATTCTTGTAATTAGATCGCCCCAGTTAACACATGAAGTCTCATCAGTTTCCTTTTTAATTCTTTAATATTTCCAGTTGTTTGTACTGGAGAGCCATTTTCAAATGCGTTTGTCAATATTTTATAAAACACATCGGGCAATTTTTATCTTAAGATCGCAATAACTGGTTCATTGCTTTACATAACATCTTTTAAAGTTATAAACCTAGTGCATTTTCAACAGTCAATCGTTTTAACAAAACCCATCTCATAGATGCAACCATATTGGGAATCAATCCTCACTTGAGAATATAATCCCATTCTGGCACAAACGGAGTCTATGAAGTAGTGGTTTACATCTCCCAAAAGCCACGGTTGAAATTATTTGCTCATTTTGCTAAAATGTGCAGCAGAAATAGGATAAATGACTTGTCACCAATGGTTTACTAAAAAATAAGTCATGATCTGACATTGTGATTATATTGCACTCTTGTTCTTTGATCTTGGATGTTATAGAGTTTGATACTGATGGCTACTTTCCATTATGATGTAAATATTAAGATTCTGTTAATGTTTAATTAATCTGTATTTTTATTGTTGTGTCATGTCTCCTGCTAATTAATTGCATGTGCAGCTAGAATTAAGCAGTGATCTAAAATACCTTGAATCTTATCACCACATTTATCTCATTGGTGTGGTGTCGTTCCTGTTTATGATTACTCTGTTTCAGTCACTGCTCAAAGGGACTTCCAGGTCTAGAAAGCCATCATATATGAGTGTTATTCATTCACTGGCATCTCCTTGAGGGATAAACTGGACACCATGTTTATGCTATATAGTTGATCCACTCCTGCCCCTCCTAAAGCAGAAAGCAAGCCAATGTCATACTACCTTTTTTTTTGTGACGAAGCATTCTTTTCATTTGCTTGTTTTCCAATTTCACAAAGAGCCAGTTGAAACTGCCATGCACTACTTAAACAACCCAAAGTAGATGGTAACAGGCATTTAGTAGCCCATTTTAACACACGATCATTGCCAAATAGCACTGCATGAAAGAGAAAGACACTACTATTTTCTGACACGACCTGAAAGCATGAGTGCAAGAGATACAAAATGAAGGAATGTGCATTTCCAGGAGATCAAGAGGCTCTTGAAACAAACAGAGCTGAAGCCAGTTCACTGATTCACTGATTTCTGGAAATACTGAGCAGCCCAGGCAGAGAAACCATTAATATATCAGAGCTATCCTGAAATATTCATATTTTTCCCTCTACTATGATTTTTACAGTATATGTAAATAAAAAAGAATGTCTTTTAGGTTTAAAGCAAAGGGTCTTCAACCAGAAGCCTTAACACTGTAGCTGTTTCGCTTTCTACCTGAATTGCTGAGAATTTCCAGTATTTTATGACTTTCATTCTTTTTAAACTTGTATTTGGAAAGAATTAAAAAAATCCTAACAGATTTTGAATCTGTAAACCAGATCAATGTACAGAATTGAAATTTCCCTAAATTTTCTTAGGTTTTGCTATTAATTGCATGTTTGTTTTTCCAAAAGCTGTTGGCAGTTCACATTTCAAAGCTGCAAAGGTTCACTTATTATCAAAGTATAAAACTCTGAAATTGTTCTTCTCCAGATAGCTATGAAACCAAGAAAGAAAAGAATGGCAGCTTGATCATCAACTCCCAAATCCTTCCTCCCCACTAAAACTGGAACAGGCACGTCAACCCCACCCCAAAATCCCTCCCCCACACACAAAAAAAAATAGAAAGATTGAGTGAAAAACACAATATGTAAAAAAAACTATTAAACTGAAAAAAGTCTATAGTCCAAGTCCATATCCAAAAGCCAGATATCATAACAATGAACATAACTGGCTTCACTGTTATTTTCACTACAGACTGTAGACCAAAGTTTGTCAATTTGCTTGAATATGTAGATGGTTTTGGCCAATGCGTTGGTGCAGCATTCTGGAATGGTGCTCTGTTGGAGGTTTATTCATGTAGTAAAATGTTTTGGTGCACAGACTGCACAAAAGATTTTAGTGATCACACCCCACCTTTGAAGTGTTGGGAAGGGAGTTCACAATTTTTAAAATGTGTACCAAGTTTCGGAAAGCCACAGGAAAGACCTGTGTGGTTGTAAGGATGGGGAGGGGAAGGAGAGGGAGCATCTGAAATTCTGAAATGTCAATGAATGGTGCTTATATGTAGACAAGTGCTCTGAATTGTGTCTCTATTTGATACCACTAAACACAGCATATAGCATTTGTAGCAGCTGTAGATATGCCTCACTTTTGAAATTCTGTTCCATTGATTTTAATGGAACCAAATTTTGCAGATGGAATGGATCCTGCTGCTGCTACTGTCAACTAGGGAATAATCCCTTGCGAGCTACTCTGGTTAATTTAAGTCATAGCTCGTCCACAATGTTATAGCTGAGCTACAATATAATTGACTAAACTAAACCTCTGTTTTGCCTTGGCACCATCATATTCATTAAAAATAGTAAAAATTGCTCTAAACATAATCCTTGAAGTATTTTATCCAGTAAAGACCTGCAGTTATGTATTGTATGCTATAATTATGGTTCATACATTGGTTATGGTGGTTTACATAAGAATAGACTCTTATAATGCAAAGCATGTAGCTCAATATCATTCATTATCTTCTATTGCATATTGTTGCATAAAATATGTCATTTACCGTTCATCATCTACTACTCATGATATTTTGTATAATTAATAATATCATTTTGTATATTTTAAACTTTGTAAAAGTAGCTGTAGATATTTTGAATTAATTTGCAGCTACTGAGACATTAGAAATGATTGAATGTGTTTTTTACAAATGCAGGTTATTTTAATATTCTGACTGCTGAAACTTGCTGTCACTCTTCCCCGCTCTTTTTATTTCTTTTCTCAAGGTCTCTTAGAATAGTTTGGGCATTCTCATGGCAGCCAAATAAGAGCACAAAGGGATATGAGATCAATGGTGTGTTTTCATTCAATGTATAATAAATGACAAAAATAATCCACTCTTGTTAGCAGCCAGAGTTGGTTACATATTTTTATTATATGTTATTCTGGAAACAAAGAACAAAGTTAATTCTGCACATTGTAATTTCCATAGAAAATTGTTCAATGGTATTATACAAATGTTTAATTTTATAAAAAGAGCAAATACTGGAAACAGTGGGCAGATAAAGCAGCATCTCTGGGGAAAAAAGAAAGCTAATACTAGATTTCTAGCATCTACAGCTTTATGGGTTTGGTTATTAATCTGAAAGTTTTACTTCTGTTCAAAAATACCTCTAAAGAAACAGATGAATTCATTGATGCAGTGTAGGAGTTGCTGGCAGAACAAATGCATTCTCTGTCTGTATTTATCGTTGAAGAGTGGTAGTGAGCCATCTTCTTGGACCATTGCTGTATTTGTTTTGCAAGGATTCCCATTGTGTTGTTGGGTAGACTGTTTTATTTGCACCAATTAGCAATGAAGAAAGGGTGATGGATTCTCAGGTTAGGGTGAAGGGAACTTGGAGATAATAATATCCCATGTACCCATTGTATTTCAAATAGTTAATATTATTTCATTTGGGTGTCTTATCTCCAAGTTTGGAAGACTAACTTATAATGCTTTTGCACCTACTGTATATGCTACCTGTGAAAAAGCAACTGAATGTTAGGAGGACTACCAAAGCCTCAATGATAGACCAGGTCATAAACATAAAGAATCACCAACTCCATTTTTTAAGCATGTCTGGAGTCATAACACAAAAAAAAGGTGATTTTTTTTGTCTTCGACAGTAGCATAAAATTGACATTAGTGAAAAAGATAGTTGTTTTGTGTACCGTTAAATTTAAATTTCATTGGCTTGAGTGGAAAAGAGAATTGGGTGGAGTCAAAGTGCTTCTTCCCATTTCAACTAAGACTAACTTCATACCATGACCAGCAATATCTGAGATGAAGTAGTCAGAGAACAAAAAATTATGGACTACAGATGTGAGTGAAGCTTGTAGAGGAATTTATGTGTTTTTTCCTGTGAGAGAGTTGTGTGGTCAAAGGAGATCTGACTCCAAGCAAACTTTTCAAGGGGACTCTAAATCGATGTCCTTCTGTTTAGATTCTTCTTGTTGATTACTTCTACACACATTCCAGCCCATTGCCAATACATTCAGGGCACATTTTTTCAATATTCTGATGAACACCAGTTTTCATATTCACCCTATCCTTGATCTGCTCCCTGATGTAACTTCCTTATGATCTTCACCCATCACAATGTCAGAAGAGGATAAAGAAAGTGTTTCCTCTCCTGCTTAGTTGTGAAATGCTGTTGTGTTGGGTACGTATACTGAGCATTTCGACATGATAGAATATCACTGCCAATAACTGACACAAATCTGGACACCCTGCCACCAAGGACAAATGACAAACTTTTATGTGTGTTACTAATACTAGCCTTGTTTAACATAAATCTTTTAGGTGACATAAGCAAGGACATTGATTAAAAGTAGCTTTGAAGAAGAATATATATTAATATTTGTGCCAGCCATGTCTTACAAAACGTTATCAAGTACAAAGCTGCATTGCTGAAAAAACAATAGCTTTGGAACTCGAACCAACTAGGAAGCCCAAGATGAAACTTAAATCTGAACAGATATTAACTGCAGCTTCCTGGAACAAATGTTACGTCTGAGGATGGTGAGAGTGACAAGGAGGGAGAAGTTATTAAATTGTGTCTTATGGTGCCATAGCAAAGAATATTATCATTAGAAACAATCTAGACTATCTTCTATTTTAAACCCTGATAAGAGAGATTGTATATGCAGCCAAGAAGAGGCTACAACCAAATAGGTAGATGAGTGGGCAGCATGGTGTCTCAGTGCCTCAGACTGCATTTAGTTCTAGCCTCAGTTAATGTCTGTATGCTCTTCCTGTGACTGTTTATGTTTCCATTGGGTACTCTAGTTTCTTCCTTCATCACAATGACATGCAGGTTGGTAGGTTAACTGCCTGCTGTAAATTTCCCCTGGTGTCTAGGTGAGTGGCAGAATCTGAGATCAATAACAGGAATCTACACCAAAGGACATGGATTCCTCAGAGTCCCCTGGAAAAGTCTGCTTTTTGATCAGAAAGTAGGGAGATTCTTAAAAAATGGGATTAATGTAGGACAAAAGCCTTGTTTCAGTGCAATTTCCTAAAATTGAGACAAATATTATTCCTCAGCATTCATTATCAAAACTGACAATGAATGTTGGTGAGTTTAATTTCTTATTTTGCTGGTGTTAACTCACAAATTTTACTTCTTTTCTTTCCTTTCCTCTTTTGAATGTTGCATTTCCATGGATATCACCTCCATTTAACAATTCTATTATGTGGCCATTCTTCATCTCAGAGGCCAAGGACGAATGTTTCCAGTCCATGCAGACAACCATCTCTTCAGATCATGTTTGTAAATCCCTTTGATTACTACAATCTCTTTCCCATTATCTCCTTCAGTCTCTGAGGTTGATAACCCTCAGTTATGTTATAATATTCCTTCATTTACAGTGCATTTACCTCTCACCCAGTCTCTCAGTTTCTCTCCCAGAAGCTCCTTATATGCCTCTCTGAATAATACATGTACCTACCATCATCATCTTGCTGGTGACTCTCTTGGAGGATTGCAAAGTTTGCCATCCATTTAAATTAGGTCTCAGTACTAACCAGGCCTTGGGCCTATCCATTCTGGAATGAGTGTCCCCTGTGAAGTGAACTGTATATCAATGCATTCCATTTTAATCCCTATTGCCTTTTATATGTTGTTTGTGATAAGTAAGTTTTTTTTACTAATTCAAGTTTCTTAGCTTGATAAGTATTTTTCAGCATGTCAAATTTAAAAAGAAAATTGTACTATCAGATTCAGACTTACTGAAAATATACATGTAAACCTGTGACTAAGGTCATTTATCATAATCAGCAATTCAAAGGTTAGTTTGTTGAGCAGATTTGAGCCATTCTAAACACTTTCTTGATTCACTGAATCCTTACTTTATAGCTGAGTACATTCATTACTGTTCAGATGTTACTATGGGGAAACTGATGATGTGTTTTGCATGAAATGTTCCATAATGTTTTTAATAGATTTGATGTGATGGAGTGTTGTACAACAGTCAGCCAGACTATGCTTGCTATGAAGATAGATACATCGGGTCAAGTTTGAATTCTTCTACACTGTATTGTTGTGGAATACTCCACACATTCCAATCTGGGTTTCATTGGAATTATTACATTAGAGTCCTGCCAGGTAGGAAAGATTGAAATTTTATGAGCACAGCTATTGAGTTATATGTTGACATTCAGGTGCTTGACATTTTTAGTGTGTTGACATTTTTTAAGTGATAGAAAGGTTGTGTTTCCATTACTGCACAAATAATCCTCGAGATTTTGGGTATATCATGCTTTGTAGCAAATTGCTGCAATAAGGAAAAATAATCTAACTTCACAAAATTACCGTGTCAAACATTATAATTTGACAACATGGTGCATATAGTTGAAAAAAATTATACTCCCCTGTAGTTCAAATTCCTTTTGAATGTCCAGACTCTTTTAATAACCATTGAGGTATTTTGGATTGACAAAAAGTAGGTGTATATCAAGCATTTGCTCCATGCCATCCAGTAATACAGGGCAATAAAGTTAGTTACTTTTACACCTTTTTTTATTGCAATTTTGGTGCTTTCTTAAATGAGAAATGAAATCAGAAGACTTTTTAGTGTGTTCTCTAAAATAAAAAAACGTTTGATTTTAAAGTGTTTTCTTTCCATATTGTATTCTATATCTCTCAGAACTGAAATTATGATATTAGATTTTGTTTCCCCTATTAAATCAAGCAATATGTTCTATGGTTATAAGTACATTCAACTGTGTCTAAATCTGTCCTTGGAATTTTTATCCATGAAATCTTTTCATATTCAATATCAGTGATAATAAAATTAGCACTTAGTCAAAGGACTTGAAGTATATTTAATATAATGGAAGAGCAATTAAAATATTTTCTAGATTTTATAAACCATTTCAGTGAATTATTTTACTATGACGTATTTCTAATAGTGTGGTCATGAAACAATATTTGTGCAGTTGAAGTTTACTGTGCAAGTGAACAAGAAAATCAGGTCTCTGTAGGAATTATGGATTTACACTAAATAGGCACTACATACTTTGAAACAGGGGAACAGGTTGGTTGTGCAAATTTATTCCATAATTTTAAACACAGCTGTGACAAACAACTATAGCAAACATTTTATGTATTGTGGCAAATAAATAGAAACTCAAATGAAACCAATACAAGTGATGTACAAGTAAAGCAAATACTGATAGAGTGTCTCAGCCCTAAACTTCCACTGTTAACTCTTTTCCATGGATGCTGCCTGGCCTGCTAAGTTTCTCCAGCATCCAGCAACTGCAGATTTTCTTGTATTTGTGAACATTTGATGAAGGCTTAAAAATGATATATATACCAATATTACAATGGAGTTTAGGTGTTTTTACTATAGAAACATAGTAAACCTACAGCACAATACAGGCCCTTTGGCCCACAAAGATGTACTGAACATGTCCTTACCTTCGCACTACCTAGGCTTTATCCATAGCCCTCTATTTTTCTAAGTTCCATGTATCCATCCAGAAGTCTCTTAAAAGACCCTATCGTTTCTGCCTCCACTGCCGCTGCTGGCAGCCCAAACCATGCAGTCACCACTCTCTGCGTAAAACAACTCATCCCTGACTTCACCTCTGTACCTACTTCCAAGCACCTTAAAGCAGTGCCCTCTCATGCTAGCCATTTCAGCCCTGGGGAAAAGCCTCTGACTATCCACACAATCAATGCCTCTCATTATCTTGTATACCTTTAACCCTCTTGACCTCTCTTGATCTCCTGCTTAAAATTTACTCCAAGCATTATCCAAGTCTCTCATGAAATCAAAATTTTCAGTCATTGAAAATGTTTCTGCAGAAGACACAATTTTAGCAGTTTCAACATTTAGATCTCCTGTCAGGCCTGCACAGACAGTCAGCTCAGCTAACAGGAGTCACCTGCCACTCATTTCCAACTCATCACCTGCAGCCTATTTAAACCAGCTGTCATCCACAATCCTTTGTTCACCCATCAAACCAGCCAGCCTCAATCAGTTTCTCTGAGGCTTTAGTTATCTTGTTGCTGTCATTTCAAGCATCTTGTTTCTTGGCCCTCATGGTTTGTTATTTTGCAGTTTATTAGTAAAATATCATTTTCTGCTAAATTGTATCCACTGTTCTGCTTTTGGGTCAAGCCTCCTCTACATTTCCTGACAGGATGGGTAAACCAACGATTGACCCAGCAGAGTATGCTCAGCTAAGGAAAGTCATCTGTCGACAGGAGCACACAATCCCAAAGCAGCAGGGAACTATTGACCAGCTGCTTGCCACTCTCAACCAACTCTCCGTCTCAATACTGCAACCCTGCTCCAATCAACCTTCTCCCTCCAAACTCCATATTCCAGTGCCTGAATGTTTTGATGGATCCTGTTGTAATGTGAGTATTATTAAAAGTAAGTTAATACTAATCGGGAAGCTATTGGTAGCAAGCTATTGGGATCCGGGGTTGGCAGGGTCTTTACTCCTGCTCTTTTTATTCCCAGTATACATTGTATATAGTTCCTCCACCCAGGCCACACGAGGTACCTGGAAGCCTCTGTATTGTAAATATCATTTGCTGTCCCAGATAATGATGGTGTTTTGGCCATCAAGCTGTCGAGTGGTCTTTGTGTAAAGTAGAAGTTACCACAGATCCCCTCATGATGCAGCAGTTTCCTGCCCCAGTGTTTCTTACACTTTGAGCTCCAGCCTGTTTTGTATTCCAAAGACCGAGCAAGATTGCCTTCGTCATCTCTCTCCCTACTGGCTAAGCTCTGAACTAGGCTGACATTAACTGGGACAAGAAAACCACCATTTGAAGTAAATACGAGAAATTCACTACTGAGGTGCACTTTCTTTTCAAACATCCAAGAAGAGGAAGGGCTGCAGAGGATTGGATACTTCTCCTGCATCAAGGCTCATGCTCGGTGCTGGATTACGCCATGTAATTTAGGATCTTCACACAGGAGTGAAGATGTAATGTAGAAGCAAAGCTGGCTCATTACCATTGTGGCCTCTTGGAGTGCTTGAATAATAAGCTGTCTGCCTGGCAGATGCCCACCGACCTCGGAGGCCTCATTATTCTGGCCCTCTGAATTGACTTATGGAGCATCCCTCCAGATAAACAGCCAGAACCTCGGTTCCATTTCCAGAATCATTTCAGCCTCCAGGACCCTCATCATCAATGTCTATAGAGCTCATGCAGTTAGAGAGAGCTCCCATAACCCACAGAACCCCCACCACACCCTAGAGCATGAATATCGGTGGAGAAACAACTTGTGCACGTACTGTGGAGCCGCTGATCATCCAAGCATGAAGTGCCCCTGCATCCAGGATAAAGACAGCAACAGATAAAAATGAAGGAATTTCTATCTGGTAAGCTTCCTACCTGGCCTCTCATTCCAGTACCTTAGCTCGACTCACTCATTCTGTCTTTCTGTACAACCCAATGGCCCTACACACACTGGTGGCTTTGGTAGATTCCAGAGCTGTAGGCAACTTTCTGGACCAGACTCTGTGTGTGCAGCTTGGACTCCTTACCGAGCCTATTTCTCACCCTTTGACCATCACGACCACTGACGGACATCTCTTTGATATGGGATAGTCAGAGGATCAGAGAGCACCATGAGTCCATCCAATTCCTCCTTTTCAACTCACCCAAGACTCCTCTCATCCTGGATTCCACTCATAACCCTCACCTCACCTGGTAATCCAGTTCTCTGCTGAGTTGAGGAAGCACCTGTTAGAATACCTGCCTGCAACCTCATTTGATTGCTCCTCATAAATCTGTGAAGATGCAGGAAACATTCGACCTCACCAAACTCCCACAGGCATATCATGACTTAGCCATTACATTACCTTCAGTAAAAAGGAAGCCAGCACCCTGCCGCCTCATAGACCACATGGCTGCACAATCAAATTATTCTTTGTAAAAAAAAAAGGGATGTCCTTGTCCCTACACCAACTATCATGGACTCAATAAAATCACCATTAAGAACAGATACCCTCTCCCTTTGATAGATAGCACATTCAGAACACTTTACGGGGCCCAGATCTTCACCAAACTGGATCTATGGAGCAAGTACATTCTGCTCCGCATCGGCTACAGTGCTTCTTAGGCTTCTACAACTTTTACTGTCAATTCACCGGGATCTACTCCCCTCTCCTCCCTCACCGAAACACCTACCTCACAGATAACCTGGTCTGCTGCCATGGGCCATGATTTTGAGGGGTGAAGGAACGTGAACAACTGCTCCCATTCTCCTCCATCAAAACCCCTGTGGACATTTTGTGGTAAAGGAGGATGTAGTTGCCATGGCTACCCTCTCCCAATGAGGACCGGATAGGAAGACACATGCTTGTGACCCCGTCTCGCAAAAGTTTACTTCTACATAGCATCTTCACTGAATAGGAGACAGGGAGCTACTCATCATTAAATGGACCTCTGAGGAGTGGAGACATTGGCAGATGGGAAACCAGGGCTGTTCCTGATCTGGGCCAATACTGACCTACCAGAACCTCATACCCATACAAAAGACCCATTACTCAACCCATATCTGGCTTACTGGGTCCTCTTCTTCAAAGAAATCAACTTCCCCATCTCCAAACAATCCAGCTCCAAGAATACTAGGGTGGATGCCATTTCATTACAGTTTGACCCAGCTGAAATAGCGATCGACACTCAGCCCATTATTCTATTCTCAGAGACCCTTGCCCCAGTCATCTGGGATCTTGGGAACCAGACCTGCCGGCCCCATAGCATGCGCCTGCTTCCACTGACACACCAGAAAGCCACATATAGGTGCCGATAGCCGTGCTCTCTGAGGCAATCCATTAGGCCCACTCTCACCCCTCTGGCCATCTTGGCACACGATGGTCTCTGGAGATATTACGACACCAGTTCTGGTGGTCCACCATGATTGCAGATATATGTCAATTCATCACTGCCTGCCCACAATGTCTCCAGTCCAATTCCTCAAACTAGCACCCCCTACCAGTCCCCCAATGACCATGGTCCCACATTACCATGGATTTCATCATGGGCTTTCTACCTTCTAAAGTTGCCATGGTGATCATGACAGTGGTGGACCAGTTTTCCAAGGCGGCCCACTTCATTGCCCTCCCCAAACATTGAGATGGTGGACCAGGTTCTCCAACATGTAGTTCACCTCCATGTTTTCGCTCAGGACGTTGTTCAGACTGGAGCCCACAATTTGTCTCCTGCTTTCCACAATTTGTTCCCCATAGAGCCAACAGAAGAGGTCCTATCCACCAGGATGTCCCATGTTGCTGGAATGCTTAGAAGAGGGACTGGAAGGTCATCCTAGCTGCCAACTGTGCCTACTCCCATCAGGGTAATCACCAGTGGTGCCCAGCCAGACTACTCTGACCTGAGGATTGTGTCTGGCTGTCCATCCGAGATTCACACCAACTTCCGCAAGTTCTCACACCGATTCATTGGCCCCATCAAGATTACCCATCGCATCAATCCAGTCACTTACCATTTCCAGCTGCCACCATCTCTCAGGATCACACCTGCCTTCCACGTTTCCTGCTGCAAGCCTGTCGTTCACGGACCACTCAACCCGCCTGAACTTGCACCTCTGGAACCGAGGATGGTGGAAGGTGTTCCAGTGCACTCCATTCGCCAGTTGATTAATTCACAACCTCCTGGATGGGGTGTGCAACCCTGCTTGACTGGGAAGGCCCCAGAGGAGAGTTCTTGTGTGCCATCAAATCCATCCCTCATCAGAGAGTTCCCACAGACCCATGCAGATCGTCCTGGGCTGTCTGATGCCAGCCGATGGGGAGGGGGAGATTCTGTCAGGCCTGCATAGGCAGACACTTCCCAATCTCCACCCAGCTACAGAGATACCTGTAACTTGTT
This sequence comes from Hypanus sabinus, assembly GCF_030144855.1. NCBI lineage: Eukaryota > Metazoa > Chordata > Chondrichthyes > Myliobatiformes > Dasyatidae > Hypanus > Hypanus sabinus. The sequence continues at coordinate 44,844,341 of NC_082717.1, forward strand.
TCCAACTCATCACCTGCAGCCGATTTAAACTCCGCTCTCATCCATAGTCCTTTGTTCATCCATTAAACCAGCCAGCCTCAACCATTTTCTCTGGGCCTTCAGTTACCTTGTTGCCTTGTCATGTTAAGTATCTGTTCTGTCTTGTGGGCCCCCGTGGTTTGTTATTTTGCAGCTTATTACTAAAATATTGTTTACTGCTTTTGGGTCAAGCCTGCCTTACATTTCCGGTCAACCCTATGTCTCATTGCTCGTTCAGGATTCCTGACTTTGGTATAAAGAAAACTTATTTCAGTCCTATTAAGATCAAAAGTGAATGATCACCCACTTCCAAACTTTAATGTCTCTCTGCTACAGTGTTGCTCACTCAAATTCAACAATTTCAGTCTTTCTTATGTCTCTTAACTTGTATATAGTGACAGGAGCAAAGTCAAGGAGAGAAATAAATAAAAATTAGTGTAGCAAGATGTACACTCATTCAATGACAGATCACAAATCTGCAGCACTGCAAATTTTTAAACCATAAAAAGAATAGTCTATTTGCAACAACTGAGGTTTTTATGATGCATCCACTCTGGAATCTCTTCATTGAAAGAAAACAATTAAATTGCTTAAGTTCCTCACTGCAAGTTTATCATGGAATATCTGTTTCTCTTTTTTATCGAAGATACTTGATTTGCTCAGTACTGTTGTTCTATTGCATAATTTTTGATAACACTTTGTCTAGTTTTTTAGCTCTAACCTATGGGGTAAGAAATTTCTGGCTGTGACAAAATATTGACACTTACAAACACTCAATGCTATCAAGATGAATCACACCATTTAAAAATTAATTAAAAATTAAGATGTGATAACATTAAAACACAGAATAATCAAATACATTAAATTCAATTTAATTAATTAATTAAATCCCTACACTTGCATCTCTTTCTTGTACTTATTCAGTGGGTTCAATGGACGACTATCCCATCCCATATCAAAAGCATGGCAATTTGCCATTCAGCTCAACTTGTCCGTGCTGACAGAAGTGTCTTCCTGGATTTGTCCCATTTGCCCCATATCTCTCTCAGCAATTCCTTTCCATGTAACTGTCCAAGTGACATTGTAACTATACTTATCTCTGCTACTTCCTCTGGAACCTGTTTTCATATACCCACCCTCCTCTGTGAAAAAATTGCCCCTCAAGTCCCCTTTTCCCCTTTCACCTCAAACAAATAGCATCTCCTACCCCAAGAAAAAGACTTGTCTATGGACCAAAATTCATATCCACACTCCTGCTCTACAATTGTGTGTTCTGGAATAGCCCTTGTCAAGTTTCAAAATGGAAATCTATGTGATGGGATGAACATGGAGCAACACACAGTATGGACTTGGACACCACGTTCATTTGATAGATGAGGAGGAAAAGGAAACTCATCTTCACCCAAGTGATGCATTGGCCCTTAATTGACACAGTCTTTTCTGTACTTTAACTAAAAATACACAGGCTTTTGATTTGCTATTGCTGCCATGAACAACATACTTTTCTAACTCTGTCTGCACTCTCCCAGCAATTGTATATTCTGATTTTAAAAATCAATATATTGCTCTTACAAATGGTTTGTTTTTCTATATTCTCCTCCCTTATATATTATATATGCCACTGCAAGTGCCCTATGGAAATATATTTGGCATTTCATTCACTCCCTAGTTTTTTGTTCGTCCTTAGGGTTACCTTTGACATAAAGGGAGATAGGACAGCAGGCACTTGGAGAATCCAAGGTATTTAGGCAATTCTACCTGGAATTGTGGTTGACCAATATAATGGAGTTCTTTCAAGAGTAAAATGCAATGTAATAAAAGCAGTTATATCAAGCTTTAGATTTTCAGAAGATGCTTGATCTGGAACAATACCAGAAATTCATGGTGTAGAAGATAATGCATGGGTCAGGAGAGAAGATTGGCTGCCTAAGAGGAAACAGGGAGTCAGTAGAGTGTGCTTTTTATAAATATTTGTGAAATATAGTAAATAATATGTCACTGAGATCTTCACTGAACACTTTTAAGTTTGAAATCCAAGCTTCTATCTGTTGAAGCTTAGATGAATGAGAACTAATTTCATTGAAAGATAATATAACAAAACATTTTGACAGGATGGATGTTGTTTTCTTTTGTGCTGTGGGATAATTTGGCACTTGGGATCATTGCTCACAAATTGTGGGTAGCCCATATGACAGAGATGAGGTGCCTTTTTTTCTGTCTCAGTGGGTTATCAGTCTCCACCTGGAAGGTAGAAAGATTGGTAAGAAAGGGAGAGAAAGCTTTCCATAGCTGGATGGGAATATAAAGTTGATGTTACAATCAGGTCAGTCATAATCTTATTAAATGATGAAGCAGACTTGAAAGGCTAAGTGTCCTATTCTTGTTCCTCAGTCAAATTAAACTAAACACATACTATCCATGCAACTGCCCAAAAGTCTTTTAAACATTGTAACTGTACCTGCCTCTGTTACTTCCTGTATGAAATAACTAGTCTAGCTCTTCTGAATACTATGATACTCATAGATAAAGTCACAGAATGATACAGCAGGGAAACAGGTCATTTGGACCATCACGTCCCAGCCAACCAATTGGGACCCATCCATATTAATTCTATCTTCCAGCAATTGAACCATAGCATTCTATGCCAAGACAATTTAAGTGTTCTGCTAGATATTTAATAAATGCTGTCAGCAAGTTTGTTTCTACCACTCCCTCAGACAGTGTACTCAGATACTTGCCACTCTCTGGATGAAAAATGCTCCCCTCCACTCTTCAGATCTGCTCTAAATCTCTTCCCCATAGGTCTATTTATAAGTCCTTTACTGTTAGCTGCCTTTGATATGGAGAATAGGTTCCTGAAGTATACCCTGTCTATACCCCTCTAAATTTTGTTCACCTCAATTATATCCCCTCTTAATCTCCATCACAGGGACATTTGGATGAATGTATCCTCTCCATTACTAACTCATCTTTCCTATATTATGTAATCTGTTTTTAATACAGAACAGAACTGATTTTTGATTAATAAATAATGATTACTAAGGGTAATAGAAATGTAGAACAGTGCCTAACAATTAGGTCAGCCATCATCTTATATGATGAAGCTGGCTTAAAGGGCTGAGTAACTTACTCTTTTTCCTATTTCATGTTAAGCTCCTATGAGTAGAAATGGGCATGAGAAATGAGTAGAAATGAGCTCCTATGACTTTTTAAAAAATTAAGATGTCTGGGATACATAAATATAATAACTCGTTAAATTAAATTGTATGCTATAACCCTGACTGCAGGTCATAGAACTGGCACTCAAGTGTTACCTTTTGTTGTAAACAGGAAAAAAATAGAGCTTTATAACTGTAACATTTGTTTTGTCATGATTGGCCATATCTTGTTGGGGAAGTGAAAATAGAATGTACAGTATGTCATTAATTAAATATTTTACTTAGCCCTTCAGCTCAAGATCATTTTGTCCCATTACTTGGTGTAACAAGGGCACCAGGACTTGGGAGAATTCAATTAGCTCTGGGATCCATTGTACATCTCTTTAACCAATGAGATTTATACCCAAGACTATGAAACATAGGACCAGAATTACATGATTTGGCTGACCAAGTATGCCATTCCATTATGGCTGATTTCTTATCCCTCTCAACCCCATTCTCCTGCCTTCTCCCCATAAACTTTGATGCCCTGACTAATCAAGAACCTATCAAGCTCCGCTTTAAGTATACTCAATAACTTGGCCTCCACAGCTATCTGTGGCAAAGAATTCCACAGATTCACTAGCCCCTGACTAAAGACATTCCTCCTCATCTCTGTTCTAAGGGGACATTGCTGTTGTGAATAAACAGCAGTTGTGCAGGAAATGCATTGCTGAGTCAAATCAGGTGCAGAGTAGAAATGGAAGTAGAGGGAATGAAAAGTAACATTTAGAGAGTGTAAATGTAAGATAACTGTAAAATCTGACAGAATAAATTTCTTTAGAACGTATTGTCACCTGAAGGAATGGTACACCATAATAGAAATTGTTCTCTTTTGTCATCAGAGGTTGACACCACACACTTAACGGGTGATAATGCAGTCAATTACCAGCTGTAACATTCAGTATTGAATTTATTAGACACAGGAGATCTGAGGGGGTAAGATTGTGGTGTATAGCTAGAACAAGCTGCCAGCGAGACCACGGAAGCAGAGAAAATTATGACAGCTGTAAGATGTTTGGACAGTTACATAGAAAGGTGTAGAGGCATAGGGTTGAACGTGGGCAAATGGGATTAGTGTCACAAGGCATCATGGTAGGCATGGAGAGAGGGGCCAAGAAGGCCTATCACTCTGCTTAACATTCCTATGGTCCTACTTAAACTGAAAGTTCAGGAAGTTTATACAGTAGTGCAGTGGTTAAAAATGAGATATAATTTGTAAGAAAGAGTAGTGTAAGTTGATCAGAGGTCACAGAGATTCATAATTAAAATCATGCCCATTTCTACTATTTGCAAACTGATCTGCAAAATAATAACTGCCTCTAAAGTGAACATATTTTTTCAAAAAGGATTCAGATGAAGATCAGATATTGTAACTGTGCTTTATAAAAGACTGTTTCAAAATGTATTTTAATATATTACAGCAGCTGATTACTGTTATAAACATGTTAAATGACAGATCCTGTTCCACTAAAGATGCTGGTAACTAATTTGGATATAAAAATAAGTTACTACTTCTGGGATGTATTAATATTAAAATTGGCTCAAATAGATTGACTACTTAAATTAGCAAAAGGTAAACTTTATATGTGTGTTACATGTTAGTATCCCCATGGTTCAGAATGTCAGATTAAACTTGAGTTGCATTGCATCGATCACAGATTAATTCCTGTATTTTTTTCTGTGCCATACTCTGCCAGAGCCTCGGCAACCACTTATTTTTTCAAGTGGTTGTCTTGGAGGAAAGATTCTGTGAGTGGTCCCCCACGTTCTTCTCACAGCTCAGTGTTTTTTTTTATGAGGCCGAGTTGTGAGTTCGACACTCAACCCGGCATGGGAGGAAAGCGTGCCCGGGAGTGGCCCCACTGGATTCGAACTCGGGAACCTTCGCTCCGGAGTCCGGCACTGATGTCACTGCGCCACCAGCCAGCTAATTCCTGTACAGGGAAGGTGTAAAATTTTGGCAGATCAAATCAGTGTATGTTTAATGTAAACTGATATCATTCACACTAAATTACTTATAATTTTATGTATATTTATTCTTGTTTTCTCAAATTCATAACTCCCAAAAATAATATTTCAAAGCAGCTGAATAGCTATTTTGAAAGGTTATGAAATCAAATTCCTAAAGTCAAATGAAGTGTTTGACAAAAGTCAAAATTCAGTAGATATTCAAGAAGTGTTTCAGGAAAATAAATGCTTAGTTGCATACAGTATGTGCTACTCACTCAGGCTGAAGAGATGCACTCTGGGAATATCTACCAAACCACACTCCGCAACATCTGCTCTCTCTAAGTGAGTTAGCACACGTCAGACATCTTTATGTCAGAATACTGCAGTGATGGATGCAGTTGCTGAAATGTTGCATAAAATCTGGTGTGCAGTTCTGGCTGTTAAGTGAAATTGCTATTTAAATTAATGGTGCTGTCATAGTTTATCTTTGCAAAGAATGAACACTGATTAGAGTATTAAGCAATTAGCAATTTATCATACTGGAACAAGCTTGATAATAATTAGAGTGGCATTGCTATACCAAAGGTGATTTAAAAAAAACAGAATTTGCTCTTCTCCTTTGTGCTGGAGCTGGTCTGTTGTGGGCAGGACCTAGTGAATGCATTGATTACCCTTTGCTGTTTGGGGCCTAATGGATCAAGCAAAGTCCATATCATTGATGGAGCACAAGTCAAATGATGTGGTACTGAACTAATATCCAACAATGAGCCAAGCTGTAATGGGGTTGGTTATAATCCCTCGAAACTAGTCTGTGCTGACAGGACACCAGGTGGGAAGGTAATTTATTTACTTTTATTTGTCATTTATACATACTAAGCTTGCTGTTATTTCACACATTATCAGCGTAAAGAGTTCAGATTTAAATCTTTTGACATGCATCTATGTATTATTTGTCTCAGCTGTGAAATAAAAGCACTCATTAGTCTGAAATTCCAGATATAAACAATTTTCTGATTGTGATTGCAGAAGTATAAGGAGAAACACAACATTATTTATCAAAATAAGCCTGTCTCGTAATTATTCTATCTATATTAAAATAATAAATAAAATTCATTGACAAAATATATCAGAATCATTTATCAATTTCACTAAACTACAGATTGGTCCATAATTTTCTTTAATTCCACAAGTTTCAAGATAATTTATTTCCTTGTCATAAACCCCAAATGAAGAGAGAAAATTTTCATCTTCACTGAAATTGCTAACACATGAAGATTATTTTTAAGATATCAATAAACGCACATTCTTAATGCAGTAAGGTGGGTATTCCTAGTAATTTACTTCTGTTATATATGTTTACCACAAATTTTTCCTTTCAAATTAAAGATTCCCAGCCATTGCTGCCTGTATTCCCCACCTTTCACACAACACCTCCATTCACAATCACCATTCATCATTACCATTGTTTCCTTAAATGAAGTGCTTTTTGCTTGCTTTAAGTTCTCGCCATTCTACCATTACCCTCTATGTGTGCTTTTGATAATATGGGACATCATATCAGTGACACCCATACTTAGAGCATATAACAGTACCACATTGTACAGGCCCTCCTGTCCATGTTATGCCCATGCTTGAACCCTCTCCACTAAGCCTTCCCTCCTACGATTCCCATAAAGCTCCATTGCCCCTATTTAAGAATCTCTTCTATGCCCTCAATAATGTATCAGCCACAACTGAAACCAGCAACATTTCATTCCAGACACTTACTACACTATAGATAAAAAAAATTACCTGTGATATCTACACTAAATCTTCCTACACTCACCTTTAAAGGATGCCCTCTGGTATTAGTCACTGCCACTCTGGAAAAGAAGGTGTTGCCTGTCCACTCTATCTATGAATCGTATAATCTTATACAGAAATTATATACAAGCTCCACAATAGCTTAGTGGTTAGAGTGACACTATTACAGCATGGGGTGTCAGAGTTTGGAGTTTAGTTCCAATGCTGTCTGTAAGGAGTTTGTACATTCCTCTACAGGAATGTGTGGGTTTCCTCGGGGTCCTTGAGTTTCCTCCCACATTCCAAAGACATATGGGTCAGTAGATGAATTGGTCATTGTAAATTGTCCTGTCGTTAGGTCTAGGGATAAATCAGTGGGTTGCTGGCCGGTGTAGCTCATTGGGCTGGAAGGACGTGCTCTGCATTGTATCTCTAGATAAAAACATAAATAACCTTCCAAGTTATACAAGTTATCCAATCCATACATAATTATCAGGAACAGGAAACTGCCTGATAATGTTCCATAATTCTCGTCTTGGGTACTGTCACCAATTATCATGCCTTCACTGAAATCATACAACTTCTTGTTTCTCGTGTCTCACAAAGTTACCTAGTTAGTATGATTTGAAGGTACATACAAAGGTACTGAGCTTAATGGCTTTGTTCTTCCAGAAATTTTTAGAATGCAGAATACAACGACAAAGTGATAAATTAAGTATTTTATTTAATAGCAGATTGCTATCACTTAATGTTAAGTGTGTGCTGTCATGTAGTGCTTAATACTTAACAAAGCCTTAGTGCTCTTTCTATAAAAAATGTATAGTTACTTAATAAGATTGAAATCACATTTTATGAATAATGGAAATATCTTTGATAAAAGGTATTACATTGTAATTATTAATTAGTAATATTTCAGTAAAATTGTAAATACAAAACTATCCTGGTTTATAAATCTTTGATAGTATGTGTAAAATATGTTATTAATTTGTAATACACACTGGTTGTTAATCATTTAGAAATGTCTTTCAATTACGTTCAGGTCTACTATTGACGGCTTATCTCTTCATTATAAATTTTGACTAAATTCCTGATTATGTTACTATTACTGTATGCAATGGAAATTTTCTTTGAATTCATTTATGGGAGGCCAGCATAAATTGCCCTTGAGGTGTTAATGAGCTATCTTTTGGAATTTTCCAGAGATTTTTCTGGTCAAGTCAACTTAACAGTACTGTTCGGTAGGGTGTTCCAGAAAATAGCGAATATAGAAACAGCAGTGATTTCCAAATCAGATGTCATCTTTTGTTATGGAAAATCTGTTCACACAGCAGGGGAGAGACTGTAGTTAAAAATGACCAATACCCAGGATATTTCAAGTATTTTAGTCCAAGGTTATTCACCGGGAGCATTGTAGCCCTTTGTTCATCCCTCAGAATGTGAGTTAGGCTTGCTCGCTGATGTAAAGGCGGATCTCACCCCTGATGAGGGCTGATCTCATGCCAATTCCAAAATATTGTAGTATGTCCCTTCACAACCTCCATGCCTGTAAATCCGACAGAAAGACAGGGAGTTATAAAACAGAGTGACAATGAGAAATATGAATGAAGAAAACCTTCTATGACAAAAACCTGTAAATAGAGGATTTTTTTTTGATAGGAAAATTTTGCTGGATTGCTTTGATTACAAAGCCAAGGACATCTGTCTGCAGGACCTCAAAGATCAAAGAACATTTATTATCAAAGTATGTATACAGAATACATCTCTGAGATTAGTACTCCCACAGGCAACCACAAAACATAGAAACACCATGAAACTCATTCAAAAAAACATCAAATACCCAGAATGTGAAAACAAAGAACAAGCAAAAAGCAACACATAGAAGATCAAAAATCAAACCAGTAGTGGGCATTGCCCGGTCTTGGGCATTTCAGTGTTACCTTTGGCAATGTTGCAGGATGGCTAAGGCTGTTACAAGCCTTCTAAAAGAAGGGAAGTAAAGTGCCACTATCAAAGGCAATCACAGACAAAGCCACGGTTCACCTTTCAGACACTGAGAATTCATGATTACCATACATATGCTTAATTATGGATGAGCTGACTTTCTTACCTAAACACATTGAGGGAACTTCAATCGGTGTCAGAGCCAATGAGCAATTTATAATTTGGGTGAGTAAGTAACAGATCCAGGTGAAGGTCAAACTGAAAGTCAATATCAAGGGAGCCACCATACACCACTCTCCATTTTCACAGCTGGAGGAAATTGCAGTTAAGGAGGGAAGCCCAAGGTGTGGTTGAAATGCAGCAAATTTGTACACGTTGGTTCCATGCAGTACACACTTGCAGCAAGACCTGCGAGTTGGAAGGCACCCTGGCCGTGGACTGCAAGGAGACCAAATGTTGCAATCTATGTAGAGAGGCAAGCCAACTCCTCATGGTCTGCCCCAAGTGATCCTATTGTTATGTACAGGCAATAAGAAAAGAAGATGGCAACAAGTTCTCCAGGAAGGAGAGCACTTCCCTTCTCTCTTACAAAGCTCCAGCTGAAAAAATACCCATGCAAAATCCAGCCTCCTCACCTTCCAAACTCTGCCTCTTCCCCAGGAGATTGTGTCAGTGGAAAAGCAGGCTGTAGGAAAATGGTAAGTGCTGAAATCACAAGAAGTGTTTCCCGAGATCCAGAAAAAAAGACAACAGCATGACATGTGGAGAAAAGAGACTGTCAGCAGCTTCTCATCCAAGAATGAAGACTCACCCATGAATCAATGCCTCAGGCTGAAGAAATGTCATAATGGAAGGGACAGAATAGCAGAAGGAGAGAAAATCCAGCCAGCAATATAGAAGAGAAGTAATTAACCCACTGCCTGCAATTTCCAGAGATTGGGAACAATGCAATGCCCTATACTCCTCTCATAGTCTATGGTAAGGTTAGCAGGAACAGCCCAGCACCCAATGTACTGGGAAACCAATAGAATCAACACAACTCAAAAGCAGATTCAGGAGACTAAAGTGACAGAGAATTACTCTGATTCTTTCCTCAGTAACATCTCAAGCTTCACCACTCAGAGCCTGTATCAGCCCAGAATAATTGCTATAGATTAAACAAGCCTTGGATTTGCTGGCACAGAGCAACTGACTGTGGTAATGTAACTTTGGACTTGTAAATCAATAAAACAATGGGTGTAAAAATCACATAAATCAATGTGCTCAGTGTGAAAAGCACTGTGTGATGTGTTTCTACCTTGGGATACTTCACAAGGTCAAGGCCGACCTACTGATTATGTGTGTAGCTTGCTGCACCCTAACAACTATTGGCAGTTGTCACAATGGTGGTGTCTGGAGCCGTTGATACAGTCTGGTAGAAATGATTTCTGGGCCTCCGGCCTTATTGTTCAGCCGCACAGAGGCATCTTCACCATCGCTGAAGGTAAAGAGGTGATTAGTTGGTGTTTTTTTGTGTAAGACATAATGTACAGAAATGCTCCACTCCAGATAATCAATGTGTACACCCTAACTCTGAAGAACAAACAGCTGGCTTCCTTCCACCAGCTCCCACCTCGTTCTGGCCTCTGACTTCAAATGCGTCCATTGATTAAGCGGTACCAACAGCAAATTAAATATCACCTCCAAAGCTCTGATGAAAGCAGTAAAAAATGGCAAGCTCTGGAATATCTTCAATAACTGCGCCATTATATACCTGATCAAATGCAGACAGCCCAACCTTTGTATTTGCCTGTTTGTGTCCAATACAGTCTTAGTCTGATCCATTGATGTCAGGTAGGTGTTCCTTCATGACCGCTGCTTCCTTCTGGCAAGAAGAGCAAAGGGCAAGCAAGTGAACATGAAAGCTGAATGCCGAAGTGCTGATCCAGAAAACATTGAGGAACAGAAGAGAGATCACACAGGTTGGAGTACCACAGAGCCACTTTCTAACTCCCCGATGTACAATTGGTAAGCAATCAAGGGAAACATCACTAAGTTTTCTTATATTGTGTTCAATAAGCTAGAGAGGATCAGAAGAAATTGTGACAACTCTGAGAAGTAGCCAGTGTCTTCACCATCTGTAGACAATGGAGATGTGGAACTATGATGGAAGCTATACTCTTAATCTCAGAGTCTTCAAAGATCAGCTTCTGATGAAGAGTCTACTCCTTGGAGCAGGATGAGTTGAACAAGCACTGTGATCCATTCTTCATCAATGGAATTAATTGCTATTATATGCCAATTTTAGCACTACCAAATGGAAGTGAATTCTTGGCAATAGTTATGGGATGGCAAATGATCACATTTCTTTCAAGTGCTCAAGATATACAAGGTAAAACCAAATACACCATTCCCCTTGAATTTTGTTTTTGTACTGTTCATGCTATTATGTAGAAGGGGAAAGAATTTGAACCTATACATTGTTTTTTTCTCTTATAATACTAGTTTTTTGTTTCTGTTTGTGGTTCATTCTCCAAACAGAAGCTTTCTACAGTCAATGCCAAGTAATTAGTGCTCCAAACCTGTCTTTATGATATTAGTGTACATCCCATATATTATGTTTTGTGAACACCATTTCAATATTATAAGGATCTCATGTGAAACATCTACATCATGTCTCTTTAAACATTTGAATTTCCCTTCTTCTGAACATAGTAACACAAAACCTTAGCTCTCAACTTGGCACAGATTCCACAAAGAGAGTTTTATTTTAAAAATCTTAAATTATATCCAAGAGAAGTTTCTCTCAAACTTTTCATTGATGTTACTGAATTGTCACCAAAAAGTACATTATCAGATTCATGTCTGCATCCTAAAAGATGTCCGTGGTAAAAATAGGAAAATTGGTATACTCAATCAAAAAAAAATAAATCTGCAAAAAATAACAGAGCAAAGCTATTTCAATTAGCTTCAGCACTCAAATGGTGTTGAGTTTCTGGTGGATCCCTTCAGTTTCATAATGAATTTCTATGACCAATGTTTCCATATAGAGAAAATAAAAAGTAAATGATTTTATTTTAAATAGTTTTTTTCTATTTGTAATAATAAATTGGTCATAGATAATAAAGTGATTTTATTTTGTCGCAATCAGATGGCTCCAAATATGATCACAACATCCTTATAAATATTCATAACCAGAGCATATTACCAATCAATAACACACATTACAGTGAATTATAAAGCATTTATAAGCTTCTTTTAGTTCAGTAGTGAGAAGGTTTCTAAAATGCCACTTATTTTATCCATTTAATATTCTTCACATGTCAATCATTTACATCAACCTGTCACACTGTTATTAAACTGAAATTTCCAAAACACACAAAAATTAATAATTTTGTCAGGAGAATTTTCTAGAAGCAGATATTCAAAATTAAAGTTGTGACTCAAAGCAACAGATCAGTAAGTTCATTATGAACTGAGGAAGACTATGAGGAGGTTGCACATCACCTGACAGGCTAGACACCCTGTGTCCATTGGGCAGATGATTAGGCATTACTTGTTTGCCCAGTGACTTTCCACACAGAATCAGATAACTTGATTTTCATTCATAAGGGGTAAAGCAGTAAAGCAGCTCAAAATAAAAATAAAGCAGACAAAATAAAATAATTCTCATGATTTGCATGGTGTCAGAGATTACACACAAAACTTTGAGGTTACAGTCAATGCTCTTCCCTGATATCTGCCACAAAGCAAGTCATGACCAATATTCTCCTCAAATGGCACATCCCAGTGAAGAGAAAGATGCTCTCTGAATTGCACCGTGGATTCCACCTACATAGAGGCACAATGGACATGGTCTCCAGTGCACACCAATTGAAAATGCAACAACTATATGTGACCTGTTTTGATCAATCAAGAAGGACTGTGAAGCATTTTTCTCAAACTTGGCTGCTTAAGAAATTAGTTTCATTCTCACATGATCTTAAAGCATCATCTTAACCAAAAGCAACGAAACAGAGCTAACACTGTATTAAAGTAACAGTCTCAAATCCAGCGTTTTCAGTTTTTGTTTTATATTTTCTGCATCTGCTCTAAATGTAGTTTTCACCGAGGAAAAAAAATTAAACTCAGCAGTTCCTGGTATCTATACATTCGTAAGTACAAAATTCTTATTTCATATATATTGCTTTTAAAAAAATGTCCATAATCATCAGAATACATTACATTTCATTTAACAAGCAACCTTCCACTTTGATTTATTTTATAATTCCTTTTAATTTTAAAATATAATCAACAAAGTTTCAAGGATTCGTCATACATAAGAATAAAAGAAGAGGAATTTATTCTAATGCGATCCCACTACCAAGCACAACTCTCCCCCCCCCCCCCCATTTTCTGCTTTCTACAGCAATCGTTCCCTATGCGACTCCCTTGTCCGCTCATCCCTCCCCACTGATCTCCCTTCTGGGACTTACCCTTGCAAGCAGAACAAGTGCTACACCTGACCCTACACCTCCTCCCTCACTACCATTCAGGGTTCCAAACAGTCCTTTAGGTGAGGCAACACTTCATCTATCAGTCAGTTGGGGTCATCTAATGTATCCGGTGCTCCTGGTGTGGCCTCATGTATATCTGTGAGACCCAATATAGACTGGGAGATCACTTCACTGAGCACCTTTGCTGCATCTGCCAGAAAAAGCGGAATCTCCCAGTGGTAACACATTTTATTTCCACATCCCATTCCATTCCAAGATATTAGTTCATGGCCTCTTCTACTGTTCCAATGAGGCCACCCTCAGGTTGGAGGAGCAACACCTTACATTCCATCTGGGTGCTTCCAGTCTGATAGCATGGACATCAATTTCTCAAACTTCTGGTAATACCCCCCTTCCTTCTCCATTCCCCATTCCTTTTCCCTCTCTTAACTTACCTCCTTACCTGCCCATTACCTCCCTCTGGTATTCCTTCCCCCTTTCTTTATTCTAAGGCCTTCTGTCTCTCCTATCAGATTCCCCCTTCTCCAGCCCTGTATCTCTTTCACCTATCAACTTCCCAACTGTTTACTTCACCCCTCACTCCCAGTTTTACCTATCACCTTGTGTTTCTTTCTCCCCTCCCCCCACATTCTAACTCTACCTCTTCAGCTTTTTTCTCCAGTCCTGATGAAGGGTCTTGGCCCAAAACATCAACTGTACTCTTTTCCAGAGATGCTGCCAAACCTGCTGAGTTCCTCCAGCATTTTGTTTGTGTTTATTTTAGGATACTCTTGCTGAAAAATTTTGTAGGGGAATTGCCACATCATGAGATTATGACCCAATGGTTCAGGCGATGAGAACATACAGTGGCTGATACACTTACCTGCACTTGTATCTTTTGATATTCATTATTGCTGCAATAGAAATAACCATCATCACAAGTTTGCAGCGCATCTATTCAAGTTCGCTCCTCACTACAAATTATAAAGTAAGACAAATGAATGGGTATTATATTTTTATGTTGTTTTGGAATGTACTTAACGGTAACACTATTTGAGTAGCTGCAAAGAAAGAGCTAATGTCATATATTAATATGTAAGATACCAAAGCAAATATCATGTGGTTGCAGTCCATAACTCCACATGGTTGTTTTCTTCGAGAAGTTCTTATTGCTTCCAAATTTTCAATTTATTCTAAGAGCGTTCTCATATGACCTTTAAGAACATGGTATACAGTCAACAATAGTGCTGGTTTACCTTGTAACACTCTGCAAACAATAGGGATGACATCGTAGTTTTGTCAGGCGATCAGAAATTAAATATATTCTCTCATAAGATTGTGCAGTGCATTGAGCTACCACAATGTACTTCCACCTCTGGGATTTGGGATTTACATCCTGCCCAGACGGGTCTCTGTTTCTTTGCATAATTGCTATCACCTGTAGAACTTCTATTTGTGTGATTCCTATTTTAACTGCATGTAGTACTATTCCTGACTTATGATTACCTCAGTTCACCATCAATATTTTAAATCACACCCTATGCTCCTACTTACATTGAAGAAGCAAGAGAAAATATATTCTAGTTGTTACACTTTTAGCAAGTTTACATCTATAACTTTCAGCATCAATACTGAATTCTAATTTTCCATTTGCACTATCACTGCAATAAGTCACTGAAGCTGGGACTATTCATCCAGCAGATATTGTTTGCTTAACCAATCTCTGATTATAATAAACTCACTTCTTATTAAACAACAACACAAAATCATTGAGATTTAAAATAAGGGAGTATGCAGATTGAAAGTGTATACAAGAGCTTGTTTAGGGTGAGATGAGTACAGATTTATGAATGAAGGGCTGTGCTTGATTAGTGTTACCTCAATACATATGCAATCTAAACAGGTTTGTTTCTATATACTGTGTACAGGTAAGATTTGTACACAGTAAAGTTGTTTATACTTTACTAGCATTCTTATGTTAGTCTGAAACACATTTATCATTTGCCAGCAGTTCCATAGAGTGTTCAGTAAGGTCCACTCCACAGGCCAGCTTGTCTTTCTCTCCCATACCAGTGTGACAGTGTGGAGATCGTGGATGAGCTGGAGGCTGAGTGCCACTGCAATTGACCTCTGCCTCCACTGCTAGATTCATTGCCGAGTCCAGGAGTGAAGCAAGTGCACCAGGAGCTGAGGAACTGATCAATTAAGAAAAGGTAAGTCCATGTAGTTAATCTTTTTATTTTACTTAAACAATATTTTAAATAATTGGTGTAGCATATGTGTGCTTTAAAATGCATTTATTTCTAAGAAAATTATTTTTAAAATAGTTATTTTTTGGAATTATTTTTAAATGTCCTTGATTATTAAAGACACTTAAAAACAGTTCAAAGCCCTTTGGCAGTAAAAGATGTCAAAAGCAACAATGTGAACTATTGTAGACTTCATGATCTGCCACCTGAAGCAATGTCATGAATGGAGAACTAGATAAAGCTCTTTATTCCCTCCCCCCATATGGAATGTCATGATAATAATTGATGACAATATTTCATAGCCTTCTCGTGTGTAATTTGATTAGAATTGATGTTATTACGCGGAGAAAGTAAATTCAACATTCCAAATGGAAGTAAAGTGAATCAAAGAATCAATGCGTCTTGTCTTCAAGTATAGCTCTTCACAGGGAGATCAGAGTACTGAGTATGAGTTGTCCTTTGAACTTCAATGCATCCAGGTTTAACTCATTGACTTAATAGAATAAATAAAATATAATAATATAATATTATATAATAAATATAGAGATGATTGTAGAATGCAGTCCTGTTAAGCTCACATCAACTCCTCTTTTTAGGTCGTATGAAAAGACATTATTATTAAAAGTGTAGGCTGCAGGAAGCTCTTCAACACAAACCCAGACATAACTCAACCTTCCATAATCTTGTAAAAATGCCACTAAGTTCTATAACTCAGGCCTCTAGGCCTGACAACATCTTCTCTGCACTCTTTCCAATTTAACCACAAGTTCCTATACCAGGGTTAGCAGATCTGTACACAATACTCCAGCAATTTATATAACAGCAACATATTGTCCCAACTCATACTCCATACCCAGATGGCCAATATGCTAAATACCTTTTTCACCATCCTTCTTCCAGTGGTGCTGCTTTCAATGAACTATCCACTTGTACTCCTCAGTGTCTGTATTCCATTAGACAGTCCAATGCTCTATTCTTCATAGTCCTATGGTGTTTGGCTTTTCCAAACTGTATCATATTATTGACTGATACAAATCACAAGGTTTCTGACCTTAAATTTTCTTTGAACTTTTGTACCTTCAGATACCAATTTAGATCCATATGTTACATATGAATACAGGACAGATACTTGGAATAGTTATGGACATGGTTTTGGTGACATTGGTAACGTTGCCAATGAACAGGATGGAGGGCTTCAATCCATTAAAGTGGAGGAAAGTGAACAACAAGGTCTTGTTAACAGGAAAGCCCTTTACAACTAAATGATTTGTTTGAAAACTAAAAAAAAACACAATTAATTGTTTTTATATATCCCACTTTAGTAGAAATTTTCTTTGGTCTTTGGTGCCCAAGTGACATTATAGGATAATCCAGTAATTGTAGTCCTCTTCCTCTCTTTATTCAAATATATTGTCTTCAATTGAACGGGATATTAAGCAGTGGATATTAAGATGATGGAAAATAAAACACCCATTTAGCAATTTTGGTCAAATACAAGTGTTTATCCCACAGTTCTTAGCCAGAAGGAAATAGGTCCTATCCACATTAAACATTTGTTTAGCTTGACATTCCATAATCTTAAACCAATTCTGTATTTAAAACATTAAAAGTATTAAATAGATTA
Organism: Hypanus sabinus; assembly: GCF_030144855.1. Taxonomy (NCBI): domain Eukaryota; kingdom Metazoa; phylum Chordata; class Chondrichthyes; order Myliobatiformes; family Dasyatidae; genus Hypanus; species Hypanus sabinus. The sequence continues at coordinate 44,861,559 of NC_082717.1, forward strand.
ATATAAAATATTATTGATAAGAGCTAGGAGCTGTTTCAGAGGTATAATTTATAGAAATGCTACAGCTCTTAGCAATAATAAAGATATATCAATTAACAATTATATCATTCCCAGAATCTGAGTACAGGATATTTTATAGAAGCTAAGTTTTTTTTAAAAGTTACACTCGTGTCTTCCTGTTTGAAAACATAAAAATTTTTTTGGAAGATTTGAATTTAATTTATCCTTTATCCAAAATACCCTCTGGCATTTGGATCATATTTACAGTAATTTTAATTTCCATTTGAACATCTGTGTGATTATTATGTGTGTAATTGCATTAAATGCTTTTTTCAGTACTTTCACTACTGGTAGAGAAATGGGTAAAAAGCTGCATTGGTGTAGAAGGATAATTTTGGATAAAAGCAATGGTGAATGGTGCTTAGTGAAAAGTCTCAATTATTGTTGCCTTGATGGAATAATAATTAATTTTACCGTCTTGGATGCCTTAGTCTGCTTTGACAATAATTGTGAAAGACAAAAGATAAACTAACCAGTTGGAAAGCAAATATAGTCAAATGTAGAAAATTTTACAATATATTTTGGCAGTAAGAACAGAGAAAAGAAATGCTGCTTAAAAAAAATAAGGTTCTAACTCAGTAGATGAACACAAATGTTATTTTTTCTAAGATAAATATGATAGTGCAAGTAGATTAAAGGATAAAATCCAGCATTATTAAAAAGTCTGGTTAAATGAAATACAAATCAAGTTGGTAAAGTTCAACTTTCACTAGTTCCTTTGTTGCAGTTTTGAATGCAATGTATAATATTAAAGAAGTCAATAAGGAAAGGTATAAAAGGTTTTCATAGTTCACTTTGAATGTTCTTTTATTATTTGTTCACTTTTAGAAAAGACATGAGTTAACATTCTTAACATAAGAGCTTCAATCCTTTTCACAGAATCTGTGAAGAATAATATTAGTCAGTAGATATTGCAGGCAAGACCAATACTTATTGCCTATTCCCAATTATCTCTGAGAAGCTGGTGATGAACTGTCAACTTGAACTACTACTGGGAGTGAAAGTACTCCTAAAATCCTTCTGGTTTGCTAATGAAGGATTAGCTTTATATATTTAGGATAGAGGGGAACTTGTAGGGAGCTTGCAGATTGTGGTGTTCCCATGCATCTGAAACATTATCCCTAAATGTCAATTTCTTGAGTTTGGATGCTGTCAATATAATTCCATTGAAGGGTAATAACCTTGAAGAGAGTGTGGAATGAGAATGTTGAGAGATGGCTTCATACATCATGAAGGTAGATGAGGGTAGGACAATGGAGTGTGTCTATTTTGACTTCAGCAAGACTCTGGACAACGTACCTCATGGTAGGTTATTTTGGAATGTTAAGTCCCCTGGAATCCAGGAAGAGTTAGTTATGTGGACACAAACTTGGCTCAGAGGTAGAAAGCAGAGATTGATGGATGAAAATTGTTTCTTGGAATGGAGGCTGCAAACTAGTGACGTGCTGCAGAGTTCAGTGTTAGGGAACCTAGTTTGCTGATACTTTTATAAATGACTTGCATGTGAATGTACATAATTGGAAATTAGAAGGTGTTGTTGAAGAAGCTTGTCATAGATTACAGAGGAAACTTAATCAGTGAGGAAGCGGGCTGAGGAATCGCAAGTCTGAGATGATCCATTTGGAATCTCAAACCATTGTAGGACTTGCACTATGAAGGATAGAGCACTAGGGAGTGTAAAGGAAAAGAGGTACAAGTACAAGTGTATAGTTTTTTGAGAGCGGCATCACAGCTAGACAAGGTGGTGAAAAAGACATTCAGTACACTGACCTTCAGTCAGGGCACTGAATATGGGGTTTGGGACATAACACTATAGTATCATAAGTTGTTGCATACGTCATTTGAAGTATGATGTATAGTTTGATCACCCTGTTATAGAAAAGATATGGTTAAACTGGAAAGAGTGTAGGTGAAGGTTTAAAAGGATATCAGCCAAGGAAGGTCTTCGTTCCTTGGAGCAACAGAGGAGAATGAGGGGCAACCTTATACAAGTCTATAAAATAATGAGGGGCATAGATAAAGTGGACAGTAACATTCTTTTTCACCAGTATAGCAGAATCCAAAACCAAAGGGGGTTGTGGGGGAGGGGAGGAAAGCATAAACTGAGGGGAAGAGGGAAAAAGTGTATAAGGCACCTGAAGGGCAATGTTTTCATGCAGAGGGTGATGAGTATATGAAATGAGCTTCCAGAGGAATTGGTTAAGACAGGTACAATAATACCATTGAAGAAGCACTTGGATTGCTATGAGCAGGATATAGATTTAGAGCGATATGAGCTAAATGCAGGAAATTGGAACGAGTTGTTTGGGCACCATAGTTGACATGGACTCATTAGGCCAAAGAGTCTGTATGCATGCTATATTGCTCTGTGACTCTATGAAGGATTGCTGTATTTTGAAAGTAGTGGATTATTTCATTTGTTTGATGAAAGAATAACCAGACAGCACAAATAGAAGAGAACTAAAAAAAAAATTAGAACACATTCAAAAGCCATTGACTGGAGAAATTAAATAAGATGAAGAGACAATACATCCAGGATATAAATTGTCAATAAGATAAACAGCATTTGACATGATGAGAGAAACTAGAAAAGAACATAAGGACAGGATTAATAATTGGGGAATAACATGGGGAATCAGTGGAGATTTAACTTGTTAGGCAAGAGAAATTTGGGAACACACAACAAATGAGTGAAGCTCATCTCGTGTTGTGAAAAAGGGGAAAACAGGTAGGAAAGGGGAGCTTAAAGTGATAGCTGGTAATAGAGAAAGGAGGACTTCAGCAGTCTGCATGATCTAAGATAACTTGTAAGTTTTAAATGTTTTTGACAGAGGAGATGAGCCAGAAAAAAATATAGTGAATGACTACTGTGCTCGTATCTATACACCATAATCTTAAGAAACCAAATAATGTAGGCGTGTCTGAGGAACGTCTAGAATTTAAAAAAATATAAAGTGCATTGTGAACATAATTGTCAAGGTTGGATGCATGAATATGAATGAGCAGAGGCAGAAGAATAATAGCAAATGGAAGCTGAAAGGCTTTACAGTTTGAAACACAAGTTGTAGGTGGCTTTGTGAAAACTCCCTTGGTTCATAATTTCCTGAGACGAGCTGGCGATTCCACATGAAACTTCCCCACATATTTTTAGGAGCTCAGGAAATTGTATGTCCAATTTTTGTGAATATCAAAATTGGATGCTCCTTCCATTTTTAAAAATTCTTTCTAGGTGTTAAGACAGTTTTAATGATACGACTGAATTGTTTGTTAGGTTCTTTCAGACAGCAGTTAAGAGTTACCCTTCTGAAATCAGATATAGGTCAAACTGGATAAAGATGGCAGATTTCCTTCCTGATTAGCATCAGTGAGCAAGTTCTGTTATGGTCACCCATTAGTTCTTATTGGTCACTATAAATGGTTGGTTATTTTTCTTTAATTTCAGATTATTAACTGAATTTAACTTGCACATTTAAACAACACTTTCTCTGGGTTTCCAGCCTGGTAATGTAACAGTTATACCACAAAATCACTTATTGATGAATTGAAATCACTTTCGGTTTTATTAGGTTTACACATTGAAAGCAAACTTTGTGTAGCCAATGACGCCCCAAACCTTGAGGAAGATTGGAGTTCTTCTGAGGCTCCTTGCTTCCCTTCTACTGCTCCCAGACAAGAGAAAATTAGAATATAGAGCATTTCTGACCTCCATTATGCGACAATGGCTGGCAAGCTGTGTGTTGCTGCAAATATCTCTAAATGCAGCATAAACGAATCCACTTACAAATGTCGCTTGCACAGTGTCACCATGATGGTTTTGACCCACTCTGAGGTGGCTGTTGTAATGGTTGTAATCTCCATCTTTGTTTACAACAGCTAGGTTAAATTATTACCACTACTTTTCCAGAATCTCTTGTTTAGGGATTTTTTAGTAAATGACAACAGACCAGAATTTTTGTTCCAATATCTTTATCTTAGTGAGAGAAAATACCAATTCTACAGTGTCACTAAGATTTCTCTTCTAACTCTATCCTTCCTTGATACAAGCTAAACTATGTGTTATACAAACATTAGAAACATAGAAAATCTTCAGCACAATACAGGCCCTTCGGTCCACAAAGCTGAGCCAAGCATGTCCTTACCTTAGATCTACCTAGGCTTACCCATAGCCAACTATTTTTCTGAGTTCCATGTACCTACCCAGGAGTCTCTTATAAGACCCTATTGTTTTTACTGGCACCGGCAGCCCATTCCATGCACTCACCACTCTCTGCATAAAAAACTTACCCCTGAAATCTCCTCTGTACCTACTGCCAAGCCCTTAAGACTATGCCCTCTCATGCTAGCCATTCCAGCCTTGGGAAAAAGCCTCTGACTATCCACACATTCAATGTCTCTCATTATCTTGTACCCCTCTATCAGGTCACCTCTCATCCTCTGTCGCTCCTAGGAGAAAAGGCCGAGTTCACTCAACCTATTTTCATAAGGCATGCTCCCCAATCCTGGCAACATCCTTGTAAATCTCATCTGCACCCTTTCTTTGGTTTCTGATAGTCATTCTTCCAACAATCCCATGAGAAAAGACTTCCCAAGCATGACAAGCACACTTTCCTGACTACAGCCTGTCCTAACTGCAGACATTATCATGACTGCATCTTTGTCTCAGTGGACTTCTGCTGAGCATCAGAAAATGCATTTCGACATTTAAAATTTTTTTAAAAATCTACAGATGCTGGAAATCTGAAATAAAAACAGAAAATCTTGAAATTGCTTAAATGTCAAATAACATCTGTGGAATAGCGAACATAAAGTTTATTTTTCAGGTCAAGCATCTTATGTCAGAACAAATGAGGGATTCCAGCATTTTCTGTTTCAGTAATAACATCTAAGCTTCTGTTCCAACCTTCTTATCTCTCTCAGCTGTTAGTACAATCCGAATGTTACAATGCCATCATTTCAAACTGCATTGCCTGGTAGCCAAATACAATCCCAATAGCTGTAGTGTGTAATTTTACTTTCAAATTATGGGTGTGAAGGAATATTTCCATTGAATTTTAAAAGATAACTAATAAGACAGATTTGAAATTCTGAACATCTTTGTAGGAAAGAATTGCTTATGCCAATATCCTAAAATCTTTTAGAACAAAACCTAGATGTCTTTGTTTTAAGACGTTGTTATGAAGATGCACATTCTCTAGGTGGATGGACTAATTGACTGCCCTCACCGTTTGGTTTTGCTCCTGTTTCTCACAATAGCCTGCATTCAGAGCCTCTGAAGCTTGGCACTCAAGCATCATAGGAAGGTGCTTTCAGTTAGTTTCCAGGTTGTGTAGAAGCACTCTACTATATAATGGCAGTACAATTGTCACTTCTTATTGAAGTCGGTACTCTCAGCTACTCCTCCTGTAGGTATTGCTGCACATTTGTGATTAGAGCAGCATTATAATCCATGAGGTGTGTCAAACACAACCTTTCATGAACAGTCTGATGCTGACTCCTCCTACCAGTCTCTGTCTATTCCAAAATGCTGATAGATCCTGTCCCTTGGAATTCCCTTCAGCAATATGTCCATCAATTATGTTAGGCTGTGGTGAACTACATATACCCGTCTGGACACTCCCCCTGCTGACTGCTCCTGTGGCTCCTCCCACAGACCCCTGTATAAAGGCGATTGAGGCCTGAGCCCGGCTCTCAGTCTCCAGGATGTAGTATGATGGTCAACCACTGCTTGTTCCTTCTTCCAGTCAATAAAAGCCGATATCTCGCCTTTACGTCTCAGAATGAGTTATTGGTGGTGCATCCTATTATGCCCAATGGGTCCCACATTACGCAGACAAGGCCCGCCCCCTGGTCAAGTCTACCAATTTTCCCCTCTCTGCTGAGGCCTGCGCGGCCTTCAGCTGCATTAAAGGGGACATTGCCAAAGCAACAATGCATGCGGTGGACGAGACCATTTCCTTCCAAGTAGAGAGTGACGCCTCCAATTTCGCGCTTGCTGCTACCCTCAATCAGGAAAGTAGGCCAGTAGCATTCTTTTCTCATACCCTTCAAGGCTCTGAAATTCGGCACCCCATGGTGGAGAAAGAAGCCCAGACCATAGTGGAAGCTATTAGGCACTGGGTGCACTATCTCGCCAGCAAAAGGTTCACCTTGCTGACCGACCAGCGCTCGGTTGTGTTCATGTTCAGCAACCAACAGCGGGGCAAAATCAAAATGATAAAATTTTGCGGTGGAGAATAGAACTCTCCACCTACAATTTTGACATCCTGTACCGGCCTGGAAGGCTCAATGAGCCCCCTGATGCCCTATCCCGGGGAGCGTGTGCTAGCACACAGCTCGACCAGCTATACGCCCTTCATGCACATCTTTGCCACCCGGGGGTCACCCGATTTTACCATTTTGTGAAAGCCCGGAACCTGCTGTACTCCCTGGAGGACATCAGGACGATGACCAGGGACTGCCAAATCTGCGCTGAGTGCAAACCGCACTTCTACTGTCCTGAAACGGCGCAACTTGTCAAGGCCACCCGCCCTTTTGAGCGACTGAGTGTTGACTTTAAGGGCCCCCTTCCTTCCACCGACCACTATGTCTATTTTCTCAATATTATCGACGAATACTCGCGGTTCCCCTTTGCCATTCCCTGCCCCGACACCACTAGCACGTCCGTCATAAAAGCCCTGCGCCAGCTCTTCACTCTGTTCGGATATCCCTGCTATATCCACAGTGATAGAGGGTCCTCCTTTATGAGTGACGAGCTGTGCCGGTACCTGACAGCTAGGGGCATTGCTACTAGTCGGACCACGAGTTATAATCCCCGTGGAAATGGACAGGTGGAGAGGGAGAATGCCACAGTGTGGAAGGCCACACTTTTAGCCCTTAAGTCAAAAGGGTTGCCGGTCTCTCGATGGTAGGAGGTCCTCCCTGAGGCACTCCACTCTATCCGCTCCCTGTTATGTACGTCCACCAATGCCACCCCTCATGAACGCCTATTCTCTTTTCCCAGGAAGTCTGTCACTGGGACCACCCTACCAGTTTGGCTGACATCCCCAGGGCCAGTGCTGCTCCAGAAACATGTGAGGAGTAATAAATACTCCCCGCTGGTCAAGAGGGTTCACCTTCTACATGCGAACCCCCAGTATGCCTATGCGGTCTTACCTGATGGACGGGAGGACACGGTCTCTGTCCGCGATCTGGCGCCCGCAGGAGCAGCAGACCACTACCCTGAACACTCCCCGGTAACTATGAACCCTGTACCCGAGGTGACACCGCGCACACCAAGCCCTACACAGACTCCTCACGACACTCATATACCGGGTGTTTCGTACGTGTATATACCAGGCACCTCGCACATGCATGAGGGATCACTGACGTCTAGTGGGCTGACACCTCCAGTTAGGCCGTAACCAGCACAACCTCCGTCTCCGGTGCAATCACCACCAGCACCTGTGCAATCATCACCACCGGCACCTGTGCAATCATCACCACCGGCATCTGTGCAATCACCACCACCGGCTCCTGTGCAATCACCACCACCGGCATCTGTGCAATCACCACCACCGGCACCTGTGCAATCACCACCACCGGCACCTGTGCAATCACCACCACCGGCACCTGTGCAATCACCACCACCGGCACCTGTGCAATCACCACCACCGGCACCTGTGCAATCATCACCACCGGCACCTGTGCAATCATCACCACCGGCACCTGTGCAATCACCACCACCGGCATCTGTGCAATCATCACCACCGGCACCTGTGCAATCACCACCACCGGCACCTGTGCAATCACCACCACCGGCATCTGTGCAATCACCACCACCGGCACCTGTGCAATCACCACCACCGGCACCTGTGCAATCACCACCACCGGCACCTGTGCAATCACCACCACCGGCACCTGTGCAATCACCACCACCGGCACCTGTGCAATCATCACCACCGGCACCTGTGCAATCACCACCACCGGCATCTGTGCAATCACCACCACCGGCATCTGTGCAATCATCACCACCGGCACCTGTGCAATCACCACCACCGGCTCCTGTGCAATCACCACCACCGGCACCTGTGCAATCATCACCGGCACCTGTGCAATCACCACCGGCACCTGTGCAATCACCACCACCGGCATCTGTGCAATCATCACCACCGGCACCTGTGCAATCACCACCACCGGCTCCTGTGCAATCACCACCACCGGCTCCTGAGCAATCACCACCACCGGCACCTGTGCAATCACCACCACCGGCATCTGTGCAATCACCACCACCAGCACCTGTGCAATCACCACCACCAGCACCTGTGCAATCACCACCACCGGCACCTGTGCAATCACCACCACCGGCACCTGTGCAATCACCACCACTTTCCTGGATTCATTTAACAAATTTCACCCTGTTCAGATCTTTAACATTCTTTAACATTTTAATTACCCAGTCAATGCCAGGGTAATCTCCCACTAATAAAAGTTTGTTATTTTTACAACCACTAGCAATTTCTCTAGACATCTACTCCTCAAGTTCCCACTGACTATTGGGGGTCTATAATACAGCCCCACTAGTGCCCTTCCGCTTCTTGTCCTAAGTTCTCTCCATATGGCCTCACTAGATGATCCTCCAAAAGATCTCCATGCACCTCCTTTACAACCTTCCTTATCAAAAGGCAATATGTTCTTCTTGCTTAATTGTATATCTTTCATTTTTTCATCGTCTGTATCCTGGAACACTGAGTTGCAACTCCTGCCCTTCTATTGGCCATATTTTTGCTAGGGCTATAACATCCCAATCCACAGAGTTCATCTGCCTTACTTGTTACTCCGCGTGTATTGAAATAAATGCCATTTAATTGAACATTCCCTTCCCTTGGCTATTCTGATTAGTCAGCTCACTACTCCTTTCTCCCATGATTTGCTCCTGCTCAGAGTCACATCCCCATTCCAATCTCATTTAACCACCCACGCATAACACTAGCAAACTTCCCTGTGAGGATATTGGTCTATCTCTGGCTCAAGTTATGCCTCTTCTACTGGCTGCCACTTCCCTGGAAGAGGTCCCAATGGTCCAAGAACCCGAGTTCATGTGCCTTGCATTAGCTCCTCAGTCACACATTCGCCTGGCCTATCTTTCTATTTATGACGCACCTGTATGTGGCACTGGGAGCAATCCAGAGATTACTATCCTCGTGGTCCTGTATCTTAACTTCTTCACTAATTCCATTTACACATTCTTCAGAATCCAATCCCTTATTCAACCTTTGTCCTATGCACCAACGTACAATGTCCTTTGATTATTTGCCCTCCCACTTAAGAATGTTCTGCACCTACCCGGAGACATCCTTGATTCTGACAAGTGGGAGGCAACACACCATAGTGGTACCTCTTCTGCAGTCACAGAATCTATTATCTGTACCTTTGACTACTGAGTTTCCCATCACTATCAAACTGTCTGAGCGCACTCTTCCAGCTGAACCGCAGAGCCATTCACTGTGCCAGAGATGTGACTGCTGCTGCTAGCTCCAGCAAGATCAAGGCCATTTGAACAGTGGAACTTCGGATGGAAGATTTTTAATTTTAAGCCATCATGTCATTGCTTTTGGATAGTGTTAAGCCAAGATTACATTTGCTGTTGTTGACCTCAGTGGCAGAGGATTAATTGAATGATCACACTAACTAAAGGGTGGATGCCAAATTATTGACAACTGAAGCACCTTCTGTGGTGGTAATATTGTTGATTCCTGTGGGAAATTGGTTGACAGCCCATGAGCCAGCATTTTTCCAATATGATTGACAATAGTGAATATGACAGATATGCTTACTTATAATATGACTACAGCAATATTTCTCATTCCTGTATTACAAAAATGTTAGACACCCCCCTCTCCCTATTCAAAATATTGTCAATCTTGCACTCGGCTGCATACCCTCTACTTTCATCTACTAAATTAACGTTATGAAGCTTCTTAGTGCAGGGCTGCATTCATACTTTCCTTTAGGTTGTGAGTTGTTTCAGAAAGCAGTGACCTTTTCTTAAATAATTTGTTGAGGCTTTGCTGATGAGATTACATTTATTATCTATTTCTGATCCTCCTGATCACCGGCCTACCTCTTGAAATACTACAGTTCTGCAAGGATTGTGAACCAGTCATTGAAATTGATTATGATTCCTTTCTGAATCAGATTTCAGAAATTCAGAGCAACACTCAACCACTTTGATATTGCACACTATGTACATTCTAGTACATGGGCAAATCTGATATTTATAAATTACAGAAGATGATTATGATGTTCATGTTCTTATGGTCTGTCCCATCAGAGTAACTTAGGTGAATTTCTAGAGCATAACCTCCAGGTAGCACATACTGAAACTACACTTCATCATTGTTGATGGAATGACTGTTGAAGATCACTTACTATTATTTACTTCGTTTTATTTACTGAGATTCAGCACAGAGTAGACCCTTCTGCCCCTTGAAACCGCAGTGCTGAGCAATCCCCCAATTTAATCCCAGCCTAATGGCAGGACAATGAATGACAGATTAACCTACCAACCAGTACCCAATGGAAGCGCACATGACCATGGGGAGAAAATACAACTCCTTACAGATAGCAATGAGAATTAAAGCCAGGTTGCTGGTACTGTAATGCTTTGTGCTAACCACTACTCTACTATGCCACATAGTTTTACACAGGATTTTGTATAACACTTTAAACGCTGTTGCAACTGTATCTATCCATTATGACTTCAGTCTTGTAGATCAGTGAAAGGATTGCTGCGATATGATGTAACTAGTATCCAATTTTCATAGCCTAGGCACTTGTCTCATTTGTCCAGCTTCTACTTAATAGTGATTTTCCCTCTTTTCAAGATGTCAATGATAGGTAGCACAGAATTGGTAATGTACAGAAATTATTCTTCAGAATATTCTGATTAATAGTATTCAACTTGAAATATTAATTCTGTTGCTCTTTTCACTTCTTCTTTGCCAGTTCCTCAGAACTAAGAGTGACTTACTTCCATTCCAGTATTCTGGGTTCTGAGGTAGCTGAAGGGACCAATGTGAGAACTCAAAATCCAATTTTATTTATTTATTTTTATTTATTTATTTAGAGATACAGTGTGGAACAGGCCTTTCCAGCCCACCAATCCACACCACCCAGCAACTCATGATTGCCTAATCATGGGATAATTTACAATGACCAATTAACTTACTGTTGATTATTATGGGGTCCTGCCCTTACCATCACCTATTACCAACTGGTACTAGTCTCAATGATTAGTAATGTTATCTTTATGTTTATGAGTTTTCTGATTTCGTTTTTGTTTGTATTTTCTGCTGGGTGTGGTCAAAAGACTACCTGTGGAGAGTCATTTCCTTATCATCTCATTCTTCAAAGACTAATATGGATGAAGACAATGCTTTGGCCAATTCTCATTTATTTATCAATACCAATACCATTAGCTATCATATTTCCACCAATTAAAGTTCAAAGTAAATTTATTATTGAAGCATATGTATGTCACCAGATACAACCCTGAGATTCATTTTCTCATGGCCATACACATTGAATCCCAGAAACACCACACCCAACGGGACAGGCAAACAGCCAATGTGGAAATGTCAACAAACTTTGCAAATACAAAAGAGAAAATAATAATAAGAATAATAACAATAATAAATAGCAAGAAATATCAAGAATATGAGATGAAGAGTCTTTGAAAGTGAGCTTGTAGGTTGTGGGTACAGATCAGTGGCAGGGTGAGTAAAGCTGAGTGAAGTTATCCCCTCTGTTTCAAGAGCCTGAGGGTAATAACTGTTTCTGAACCTGGTGGCGGGGGTCGTGAGGCTCCTGTACCTTCTTCCTTATGGCAGCAGCGAGGAGAGAGCATGGACTGGGCAATGGGTATTCCTGATGATGGACGCTTCTTTCCTTTGACAGTGCTCAATGCCATTTCCTTCCAATCTTCTAATAGGTAATTGTTTCTTCAATTATTATTCTTAGCATCCATAATTGCATGTGATAACTTATTCTACATGATAATCGTTCCTTGTCTCAAACAAATTCTTGATACTGGTTCTTTACCTTGAGCACATTTTTCTCATTCTTTTCCTGCATTTTAAATAATATCTTGAGTTAACTTCTGTACCTTAACAATTCTATACTCAGTTAAATTCCCTCTCCAGCATTTAATAATACCCACATCCTCTGGAAATTAGCAATTAATCTAGTAGCCCTTTTCTACACTGCCTTCAGCACATTAATATCTCTCTTGTTTCTTGGCAACCTGAATTGAATGTTGTACACGAGGTGTGATTTCATCATTACTTCCCCTGATTATATATTATGTAGTTCAACATCCCGATTGGCTATGTCAAGTTCTGTACTCAATTCATGGGCCATGTTTAACATCAAGTCTACAAAGTTTCCTGAATTTCTTTTGCCTTCATCCATAGCTATTTTAACACTATCAAGAGGTCTTGTGATTTATTTTTTATATGCATTAGCAGTTTAGATCTTGCTGCATTTATCTGCCATTTTTAATGCCAACCACAAACCTTGTCCAACATACTCCTTAATATTTCTGTTGCTTCTTCCAGATTTGGTATCATCTCCATATATGAACATATTGCATTACAGTGCCATGTGTTAGGGCAAAGCAATGGAAATAGTGATTCTGCAAATAATGTCACTTAATCTTTTTTAAACTGTCAGCTGTCAGATGGAAAATCTAAAGGAATGGACTTCCTTTGCCTTTTTCAGAATCAGAATTGGGTGTTTCCAGGTTTCCCTTGAATTTTCATTCGACATTTTGGAAAATACCACAATTGAGCTAAGTAATAATTTGGTTTCAATTTCATTTTCACTACTAACCAATATATCCTTTGTGACTGAGCCAGAAAAAGGTACAAAAAAACTCTTCTCTTTATAAAAATAGGATGGCCATCAAAACCCTCAAAAAGACTTGTTACAGGAAGTAAAATATTATTATTGCTGCATAAATTCTCTCTGAGGTAATTAAATGAATCAAATTAAGCTTCATCTAACTCAGAGTATTGAAAGGAACAAATGTGCAAAGGGCACGTGTATCTGGATCAAGTCTTGAGGGGATTTCATTGCCTCTATCCTGCATTATGCTACTGTAGGAGTAGATGCAGGGCAATGTGAGTCAACTCCCACTGCACTATAACCGTGTGTACAATAACATAAATGGTAAGGCATACAGTCCACTTTTGGGAGCAACTAATGCCAATAAATTCAAGAAGGCATTTAAGGCAGTCTGAGGTTTATAACATCAGTGCTGGACATCATTAGGAAAGGCCAGCTGAAGCATGCATCTTGCCCAGGAGCCAGGGGAGTGATTACTGCAGAACATAGAAATGACTATTTGTATTTCCGAATAGATCGCAAAAAGCTGGAGCATGCACAGAATGCATTCTTTATTCCTTGCTGATATCATAAAATTGGAAGCACTTCACCTAAAGAGAAAAGAAATGGTTGAATTCCCCACACCGAAGGAATGTTTTCTAATGAGGCAAGAGCCAGAATCATGGGACTGGTATCTTAATAGCCATTTCAACCACTGTTTCAAGTAAAACTAACTTCTGAGTAGTGCTGGCCACTGCTACATCATAAATTATGGCTGCAGTGACAAGAGGCTCTTTTGTATAAATTGCCACTTTTCAACATGTTTAACAAAAAACTTTCTTAATGACTTGGCAGAGCATAAATCTCTTGAGTGAATACCATTGGACTGACCCACACACAATCAGTATTACTTGTCTGTGAAACAGGCTTGTGACATGCAGAAGACAAATCTGTAGCTCATTCTGCAGATTTGGCAATTCTGAATCATAACGTTTACTCTGGTACAAAAATCAAATCAAATTCAGAGAAAGAGTTGCAATTACTTAATTTGATTAGTGATAGGAAGAATCGATGGTATTATTTGCTTAGCAACACCAAATAATAGATGATAGCATCATCAGAAAAGGAACAATAAATTTTCCATATTATTATGACCTCATTTGTTCAGCTAGCATTCAGGCCTCAGTATGAAATGGGCACCAGGCCAGTTTGTTCATTACTGGCCCAGGATGCAGGGAACACTGTTATTTAGTTCATAGCCTACAGAATGACTCTACTTTTAATGGAGCTGTTTGCAAAAGGGTAAAAATGTACTAAGAATGACAAAAGCCAAAGATATATTTAAAAGCTGACTGAATAATAGCTAGCTTGTAACAGATTTACAGGGCTTTTCATGCTTTTAAGAGTTGCCTTTCAGCTGATTTGTGTCTTTTTTTTGCATCCAAACAGTATCTCTTATTGGACTAGGCAATATCATACATTACATTGTTCTACGTAATGGAGCTGAGCATTTTCAAGGTACAGACTTCACTTTCACTGACACTGCAGACATTCAACCTTATCAGAAATACTCTTAACAGCTGAGAGTATGTACAATTGTTCAGTGTGCAGACAGCAGCAAGTGTGTGTGCTGCCTGTAACAGTTTGAAGGTCACATTAAATTGCATAGTATGGTTACAAGTGTAATAATCTCCAATTTATCAATACTAAAACAGTCATAGTTTTTTTTGAAAATGTCCACTTCGTATTTTTCCTGAACTCCAGATCTGCCATTTTATATATTCATCCTCTTCATCCTATTACAACTCAGTCCTTGTTTGCTCTTTTTGAATACAGAACTCCTTATTCAAATGTCTTTCCTTCCACCTGCAAAGTACATGTTTTTAAATCAAAAATTTAATGAGCTTCTCAATATGTCTCGGCTGTTCCCTCATTTAACGCATCCGTTCACCTTGATTACAATTTTAAAAGGAAAACTTTTAGGCATTATATAGTGATTATTTTAGCTAGGTGGTCATTGCACTTGGTCCATTTTCATCACAGAAATGAAATTAAGCCCACTGGCCTTTTGGGTTTTGAGATTCTCAACAGGCTTTTTTATATCGCAGTTCCTCTTGCTTATTTTTGGGTATCAATGAAATGAGAGAAGTAAACCTAGTTTGTAATACCATGTGAGATTCCTTGAAACTACTTTGATATATTGTCTGAAATTGTTCAATTATTGAGAAACTATAGAATTAAATATTATTTTGTTATCATTGGATTTTGCAGCCATTATTTATGAGGTTCCTGGAAATGTCTATTCATCAACAGCTGTTGCTCTCAATACAACTTCTTTACAGCTTATGTGGAGACTACCAGTCAAACAGAATGGTGTGAACCATGGGTACTAAATCCACCAGTCAGTGACATGTCTGCTCTATAAGGACATCACTAACAGGATGGAATTAATTGTGGCAGGTAAAAAGCACATGGAATTGAGATATTGAATGTTAATACTTCGGTATTCCAGTAGCTGAGATGTATGTTTTAGTGGCCTAATGTGAAGCTGAGTGGAGACTGGAGATACACGTTTATAATTCTCCATTTGCTGTTATTTGCCATCGAGACATCTGCATGATGATCAAATGGAATTCAGCTTTCACCATCCTGCAGGCATACTGTCACAAAGGTACATGCAGACAATAGTTGATATTAACATTGCAGTAATTCCAATGAACTCAGAGTTTGACTGTTTATTGTTAATCCTCCCTGTCTTAAAATAGTATCTCACACAGCTTTGTAATGCTGTGTTCCCATTATAGCCAATCTTTAGTTCAATAGATCCTATTGATTATATACTCCAGGACTACAAATATGCAAAATATGTAATAAAGATATTTAATAAAATTACCATAATCTTTTTCAACAAACACAAGAGTGAAAAAATCTAACTTCATTTCATTAGCAACATCTAAATAAATTTGAATGGTAACCTTGTAACATTAGTGGATTAAAATGCAGAAGAACCACTATATCCCTCAGGGGGTTATGAACAGAGAGATAAAAGTGCAATCTGTTTGAAGTATGACCTCCGATAATTGCTATACTTTACAGATACTTACTTATTTTCCATAAACATCCCATATATTTTGCTGCTGTCAACCATAAGTGAATTATGTGCACATATTTTTTTCACAGAGGGATAGATAAAATGTAACTTTTTACCTTTTAAAGGCTCTGAACAGTTGTCGTAAAAATAGTGGATTGTTCCTTTAATCTTTTCCATCACCATAATATGAGCATCATTTGAAATATTGGTATGAATGGCTGGTAATCCAGTAAATCAATGTACATTTCCTCTGGCATGATTCCTCCATTTTTGACTGTGGTGCAGTGTTTTCTGACAGCTTATTTTTAATTACATCTGAGCCTAAGAAACCTGATCTTATAAAGTGTTTCTAGGGGAGAGGGCAAAGTGAGCCAACTTGCCATGTGAAATCCAGAAGTCATTCATAATTCTCTTAAGACAAAAAAAGCATTTAAGTAATTGAGGACAGGAAGTTCTCACTTAATTATTTAGGGGTGTTATCAATGCTTTAAGTAAACTGAAACATTTTCTATTGTCTCATCCAGCCTAATACCTTTGGGACAAGGGGGAGCAGCCATCATCTTCTCATGTTCTTTAATGCAAATAGTAAATGGCAGCTTGTCAATATCAGACCTTTTTATATCATTTATTACTGAACACTTCCAGTATCCTGTAAAAAAACAATTTAGATGACAGTTATGGCATTGTTTCACTTTGTGTTATCAGTATTTAACAAATGGGCCAACTAATACTCGAAAAGAGAATTGCAGTGATCAATTTTATTTTAGGTATTGTTGGAAGGAAGAATGACACTGCCCCCTTCAGCTCAAGAACTTAAACAAGCAAAAACAGCTCCTTAAGAAGAGTCTTACCCAATCTGTTTTGGTAACATTTTGCAAAAATGTATGAAGACCCAAATAGTGATAAAACAATTAATTTAACTAACTTTATATTGTCATCACACCAAATATGATTTTTTAGAATCTTTTTTCCCTTTAGGGGTGAATTAATTATCGTCACAAATTGGGTGACACATTGAATCAATGTAATATATACTTGCTACATTTCTCATGGGTCAAGAAGAAGTCTTTCTCTAGTTTTACAGCTTTAAATAAATCATTGGAAATCATTTGGGGGGGCACTTTGGCTCAATGAGGTAAATAGATAACATATTTCAGTGGCTAGGAACATAACATATGAAATCATGAGTGAAAATATAAATGAGACTCTGAATTCTCTAATTTGAAACTTGATGGGAATTCTGACTGACTCGTGAGACTTGGGCAATGCCCAATTAAACTAAATATATTTCCTGATGCAGTTTGAGGCTCCCAAGGTTCTGATGTGGTGTTGTATAGGATACAAGAGACAATAACAAAGTTTTAAATTACCTACTGGCAAAGGAGAAGGAGGAAGATTTGGAGCTGGGGACTGATCACTTGATTATCGCTACCCCACATATTCTAACAGGCAGCAGTGTGCACCATCTACAAAATATGTTGCAGTCAACCTACTTACTTGTGATGACATTTGGCTATTCAGTCCATTAGGTCAATGCTGGCTCCCAACAGAGTAATTGTACTAGTTTCATAGTCTTCCCTATTCCTCAGTAACCCTTCAGCATATTTAATTTCACATGCCCATCAACTTCTCTATGGTTCTTTTGTCACCTACTTACACTGTGGATAATTTATAGTAGTCAATTACCCTACCTACGTCTTTAGGATGTAACAGGAAATCAGAGCATCCCAGAAAAAGTCGGCCTTTCATAGGAAAAATGTGCCAACTGCATCCAAGCAGCACCCTAGATCAGGATCATCCATTGATGTGATATCCATTACCGAAAAAACAACTCCAAATCCTGCAAACTCTATCACTTCATTATACAAGGATGGCAGGTGGTTTTGAAAGCATCAACTGAAGATTTACATCCACTAACAAGACTTACAGATGTATTGCCATTCTTTCATTGTCATTGGATCTAAATTCCACAACCATCTCTCCAACAACTCTGTGGAGGTACCTTCACCTAAAGGTACAGTGATTTGAAATGTTGGCTCATCATGACCTTTTCAATAAAAGATGGACAGCAAATGCTGGTTTTGCCAGCCAACTTCACATTCCAAAAATAATAAAAAAACATATTTCTGTGGTTAGTTTATTTGCATGAGATATGTAGGCGAAGGTGTCACTTTGGATGTGTCCTTGATGCCAGAATGACTCATGTGCTCACTCACTCAATAAAGTGCTACCTGCCCAGGTACAGTCTTGATCTCTGCCACTGCACTGAGCAGCCCAATGTAAAGGGAACAACAATGGAAATTTAAAAGAGATTTCAGTTTTGTATATTGCTGTGAAGCCACATATGCCCTTGTGAAGGTGTGTTTGTGTCCTCCATCTCGTCACATTAGTTGACATTGTGTCTATGGCAATGTCCATGGGGTCCGGCCTATCGTTCATCTTGCAAGGCGTGGTCAGGATTTTGTTCCTCCAGCACAAACACAGAAACATCTAAATTCAAAGTGTTGCATCTAGAAATAGCACTTTCAGGATGTGTTTATCTTTCAAGTAGAATCTGAAAAGCAGTACACAGATATTCTGTATAAACTTTATTATCTCAAATAATGTTGAATATATAAATTCAAATCTAATGGTTTCAGTTCCTTCTTTATGCTATTCTTAATGCAACCATTAACTCATTGCTTTTCATTTCAATGTGTATTGCTTTATCAAAGTATTAACCTGTTTGCTTTAAATAGGCTAAGGTCTGTATTAAAATAGCACAGAAATAAATTTAATACAAATGTGTTAATGGCTGTGCTAAAAATAGTGAAGCAAGGGAATTAAGTCCACTGATTGCATGATGTTTCACACTTGGAAATTAAAATCAGTGTGTGATATTAATAACAATATCATTAACACTTTAAGATGAATTTGCTTTGTCTACTTTTTATTAAGATAACATATTGAACATTCTCACACTGCATTGTTAGTTTGTTTTTTATACTGCCACGTAAAATTTCATCTTATAAAGGATGGGGGCTAAAGTAGGTTGTCTTGAAAAATCATGTATAATGGCAAATGAAAGCAAATAATCCACAATGCTGATTTTCTTCTCTCTGCAGTGCTATTGTGGAAGTTGCAATAAGGCAAGAATACCCTGGGGCAGTTGTAGTCAAATGGAACCACCGGAAAACCTTTTGCTTACTACAGATGAGATAGGCTGGGTTAACTGTGGTAGTGACTACTCAAGCCAGACTAGAGAGGGCTCTGTAGTAAGACGTATCAAGAAAGGCCTTCCTACATTCCTTTACACCATAGGGGATGCCAGAAACAGACAAGGTAAGGGTAAGGGAAGGTTGTGAAACATACCTAACAACTGAGGCTCTATTGTCTTTAGAAGATGAGGAAGAAAGCCCTTAACTCCGAGTGGAGTCATTGGGACACCATTTTTTTAGCAGGCTTTCTTGTTTTTATGAGGCCAAGTTGCTAGCTCGACGCTCAACCCAGCATGGATGGAAAGTGTGCAAGGGAGCCAGAAGTTCAGATTCGAACCTTCGCTCCGAAGTCTGGCATTGATACCACTATGCCACCAACTGGAATCTGTTGCCTTTACTCACTTCAAAATATCATTGGCTATCCGGCTTGAAGTTTTGATTGACTTTAACACCTCTACTGTGAATGACGATTGATCTTGTGAGTAAGGAATTCAAATCTATACAATTTGCAATGATCAATATCCATAATTGATAAGCCAATTTTGTATAAAGTAACTATTTTCATTTCAGACTTTGGGATGGTGTGGGTGACAGGGGTCATGCTGTCTCATTGTCCCAAAGTAAAATAAAAGGATGTGTGTTTTCTGGGCCCAATTATATTGGTAATTTTAATTTATTATTAGTGATGATAGTTATTTCAACAGTTGCATGGAGGTTCCACTGAAATGTGTAAACTTTGGCTTTGTTATACGGGAGAAAGAAATTCAGCCACAGAGGCCAATCAGACCTATCTCCTGGGCTGCTCACATTTGAGCAAGGGTCTGAGTCTGTTGCTGGAATGCAAATTTCTTCCAGTCTTTGTCATCAACATAGGAAAGCAGCAGCATTTAAAAACAAGACAAGGTTGTCCTGGTCTAAGTTGGTGCCCACACAAAGTGTTGCTGTCCTGCTTGGAGCCTACATGAGGTGTTACTGTGGTCCAGGCCAAAGCCCACACTCAGTGTTGTCATGGTCCGGTTTGGAGCCCACACTCAATGTTGTCATGGTCCGGTTTGGAGTCCACACTCAATGTTGTCATGGTCCGGTTTGGAGCCCACACTCAATGTTGTCATGGTCAGGTTGGAGCCCACACTCAGTGTTGCCATGGTCCAGTTTGGAGCCCACATTCAATGTTGTCATGGTCCAGTTTGGAGCCCACACTCAGTGTTGCCATGGTCCGGTTTGGAGCCCACACTCAGTGTTGTTATGGTCCGGTTTGGAGCCCACACTCAGTGTTGCCATGGTCCGGTTTGGAGCCCACACTCAATGTTGCCATGGTCCAGTTTGGAGCCCACACTCAATGTTGTCATGGTCCGGTTTGGAAACCACACTCAATGTTGTCATGGTCCAGTTTGGAGTCCACACTCAGTGTTGTCATGGTCCAGTTTGGAGCCCACACTCAGTGTTGTCATGGTCCAGTTTGGAGCCCACACTCAATGTTGTCATGGTCCGGTTTGGAGCCCACACTCAGTGTTGCCATGGTCCGGTTTGGAGCCCACACTCAATGTTGCCATGGTCCAGTTTGGAGCCCACACTCAATGTTGTCATGGTCCGGTTTGGAAACCACACTCAATGTTGTCATGGTCCAGTTTGGAGTCCACACTCAGTGTTGTCATGGTCCAGTTTGGAGCCCACATTCAATGTTGTCATGGTCCAGTTTGGAGCCCACACTCAGTGTTGCCATGGTCCGGTTTGGAGCCCACACTCAGTGTTGTTATGGTCCGGTTTGGAGCCCACACTCAGTGTTGCCATGGTCCGGTTTGGAGCCCACACTCAATGTTGCCATGGTCCAGTTTGGAGCCCACACTCAATGTTGTCATGGTCCGGTTTGGAAACCACACTCAATGTTGTCATGGTCCAGTTTGGAGTCCACACTCAGTGTTGTCATGGTCCAGTTTGGAGCCCACACTCAGTGTTGTCATGGTCCAGTTTGGAGCCCACACTCAATGTTGTCATGGTCCGGTTTGGAGCCCACACTCAATGTTGCCATGGTCCGGTTTGGAGCCCACACTCAATGTTGTCATGGTCCGGTTTGGAGCCCACACTCAATGTTGCCATGGTCCGGTTTGGAGCCCACACTCAATGTTGCCATGGTCCAGTTTGGAGTCCACACTCAGTGTTGTCATGGTCCAGTTTGGAGCCCACACTCAATGTTGTCATGGTCCAGTTTGGAGCCCACACTCGATGTTGTCATGGTCAGGTTGGAGCCCCCACTCAGTGTTGTCATGGTCCAGTTTGGAGCCCACACTCGATGTTGTCATGGTCAGGTTGGAGCCCACACTCAGTGTTGTCATGGTCCAGTTTGGAGCCCACACTCGATGTTGTCATGGTCAGGTTGGAGCCCACACTCAGTGTTGTCATGGTCCGGTTTGGAGTCCACACTCAATGTTGTCATGGTCAGGTTGGAGCCCACACTCAATGTTGCCGTGTGTGTTGGAGTCCGCACGAGGTATTGCAAAGATCTGGGTTGGAGCTTGCACATGGTGTTGCTGTGGTCTAGTTTGGAGCTCACATGAAGTGTTGCCATTGTCTGGGTCAGAGCCCAAACAAAGGTTGCCATGTTCCAGGTTGGAGTCCACTCAGGGTGTTACCAGCAAGGGTGGAGCCTGCACAAGGGGTTTCAGTTTGGGTTGGAGCCTGCTGGAGACGTTGCCATGGTCTGGTGTTGCCGTGATCCAGATTGGAGGCTGCATGAGGTGTTGCTGTGGTCTGGGTTAGAGAGAGAGAGAGAGAGAGAGAGAGAGAGAGAGAGAGAGAGTGTGTGTGTGCGCGTGCGTGTGTGTGGTAGAATGAAAGTCCCAGATCTCTAATGTACTCTGGTAGCATGTATGTTTACATTACGTTTTGTAACACCAAAAGCTAATCTAAAGAAAAACATAGGAGCCCAGGAGAACTTAAATACTTAGGTTTTCTTTGGTGAGGCACTCGCTTATGATAGCCTAATGACACATGCCTTTCACGTACTTCTTTTATAGAACCCATAATGAATTATGCAAACAAACAACGAATGCTTAAACTAACAATTTATTTACAATATTACGCCAATATTACTAAAATATTAAATGCAAATCCACTGTTCAAAGTTCAAAGTCCAAAGTGAAATTTATTATCAGAGTGAATACCTGTCACCACATATAACTCTGAGATTCTTTTTACTTCAGGCATACTTAACAAATCTATAGAACAGTAACTGTAAACAGAATCAATGAACAACAAACTCTGCAAATACAAATATAGATAAATAGCAATAAATAGCGAGAGCATAAAATAACAAGATAAAGAGTCCATAAAGTGAGACTATTAGTTGTGGGAACACCAGAAATCGAATGAGTGCAGTTATCCCCTTTTCTTCAAGAGCCTGGTGGCTGAGGGGTAGCAATTCTTCTTGAACCTGGTGATGTGAGCCCTGAGGCACTTACCTTCTACCTGATAACAGCAGCGAGGAAAGAGCAGGCCTGGGTGTTTCTGCGGCAACATTTCATGTAGATGTGCTCAAGGGTTGGGAGGGTTTTACCCACGATGTATTGGGCCAAATGCACTACTACTCGTCGGATATTCTGCTCAAGGGCATTGGTGTTTCCATGTCAGCCTGTAATGCAGCTAGTCAGCACACCTTCCACCACACATCTATAGAAGTTTGCTGAGGCTTTTGATGGCAGGTTGAATAAATCTCCTGCAGACTCCTGACGAAGCAGAGGCACTGTCATTCCTTCTTCGCTGTTTTATTTATATGATGTGTCCATTGAGTGAGAGTGAGTACCTGCTTAGCTATAAACTCCAACTCAATATAGAACTCATGTTGAAATGAAATACATAATGTATTGCTCTCTGATCATCATATGTTCATGTATACACTGTATACTACATAATACAACCACTATTTAAACATCCACAGCAGAGCTGGTGAATTGTTGGTTGTGAAGTGTGCTGCTTTGCATTTTACAAGGAAGAAATTGGTGATCTTCTGATTCACTGTCAGTGTGGTGTGTTCTGCTAAGTGCTGAGTGGACTGAGTGAAACCAGAAAAGACACCACATTGTCTCAAGTCTACATGTCAACCCAAAATTGCTGGAATGTGCAGCAGAAATTCCAGATTTGGATCATGTTGATCTTTGAACTCTCTCACCTCTCTGTCATCTCTTGTTACCATGGAGTGTCGTGGCTAAAATGACGCTATTACAGCCCTGGGTGTCCTGGAGTTAGTTCAATTCCGGTGCCATCCTACAAGAAGTCTCTTACATCCTCCACGTAAAATACATGGATTTCCTCCAGGTCCTTCAGTTTTCATCCATAGTCCAAAGACTTGGTAGGTTAATTGATCATTGTAAATCGTCCCGCGATTCATTTAGAGTTAATGGGGTTTGTTGGGAGATGCTAGGGAGCCAGAGCTTGAAGAGCCAGAAGTGCCTATTCCTCCATGTATCACTTAATAAATTAAATAAACCTCTGCTGTCATAGGTAGACTTTCGATTTGCATTAAGGAGAATACATCAAGAAGCATGTCCTTTTTTGTAAACTTTTCAGGTATTTCCTTTTCCAAGGGTAAACAGGACAATCCATCAGCATTTCTCTGATTAGTTGTCCTTTTGAATTCAATCTTGTAATTGTGTCCTCCAAGAAACAGAACCTGTCTCTGCATTCCTGCTGCTGCTGTTAGCAAAACACCCTTCTGTGGATTGAAAAAGAATATTAGCAGTTGATGATCAGGAATCCCAGATTCCCCAAACCAGATTCAGGGTCTTTCTGTCAATCTCTGCATTATTTTTCTCTGCAGCCGTACAGGCTATGGGGCATTCACTTCCATGATTCATAACATGTGACATCACTGCACATATTACACAAGGTGAGCCATTACAGGCAAAGTTCATTGGGCAATGTGGATCATAATAAAACTATAAGACCGTAAGACATAGGTACAGAATTAGGCCATCCGGCCCATTGAGTCTGCTCCGCCATTCAATCATAGCTGATCCTTGATTTTCTCCTCCTCAACCCAGATCCAGGCCTTCTCCCTGTAAACTTTGATGTCATGTCAAATCAAGAACCTGTCAATCTCTGCCTTAAATATACCCAATGACCTGGCATCCACAGCTGCGTGTGGCAACAAATTCCACAAATTCACCACCTTTTGGCTAAAGCAATTTCTCCACATCTCTGTTTTGAAAGGGCGCCTCTCTATCCTGAGGCTGAAAACCCTTTCCTTCCTGGAATCATCCTTGTGAATCCCTTCTGGACCCTCTCCAATGCCAGTACATCTTTTCTAAGATGAGGATCCCAAAACTGATCACAATACTCAAGGTGAGGCCTCACCAGTGCGTTATAAAACCTCAGCATCACATCCTTGCTCTTGTATTCTAGACCTCTTGAAGTGAAAGCTAACATGGCATTTGCATTCCTCACCATTGACTCTACCTGCAAGTTAACCTTCAGGGTGCTCTGCACAAGAACTCCCAAGTCCCTTTGAATCTCAGACTTTGCATTAGCCTTCTTCACCATTGACTCAACCTGCAAGGCTCTCTGCATCTCAGATTCCTGGGTTTTCTCCCCGTATAGAAAATAGTCCGCACATTTATTTCTAATACCAAAGTGCATGATCATGCATTGTCCAACATTTTATTTCATTTGCCACTTTCTTGCCCATTCTCCTAATCTGCCTAAGTCCTACCTATTTCCTCAAAACTATCTGCCTGTCCACCAATTTTCATATCATGTGCAAACTTGCCAACAAAGCTATCTATTCCATCATCTAAATCGTTGATATACAGCATAAATAAAAGTAGTCCCAACACCGACCCCTGCGGATGCCTGAGTACAGTGTATGACGTCACCATTTCCTTTATCTTTTGGAAGGCCACCTTATGCTGCTTTGTCCATTGCCATTTCATCCCGATCTATAGTAACGAGTTCAGAGGGTGGACGCAGTAGCCAAGTTTGGAAGGAAATTGTTACAGTGATTGATGAATCCTAAAAAGGACCACAACTACGACATGCCCTTTGGCCTTGTTTGAATTTTCTCAGCACATTTGTGTAAAACCTGTGCAGTATTAGTGTGACCACAGTAAGTGATGCTTGTTTTAAAGAATTTACTCTTGCTATGTCATGCCTAGAATCTACTCTTTTTAATATTGTTTTGAGATTTTGGAGATGTTCCTTTTCAACCTCATAAGTAACAATTATTTTGCCATGGGTAACACTGAGTGCCAGGGGAGCCTTGTAGGAAGTATCTGTCATAGCTCTCTGCCAGAGTGTAGATGCACATTCTCCTCCAAAAGTAAGCCTATTATAGTGACAAAGTCCTTTGTGTGTGTTTATGATGAGGAACACTTTGGACTCTTTATCCATCTCCATCTGTAGGTAGGCCTTGACTAAGTCCAATATGCTGATACATTTTCCCACCAGAAAGGTTAGCAAAGAAATCTGCTATCCCGGGCAGAGGGTATTGATCTACTGTCAGTACTGGACCAATGATGTCTTTAAAATCACCACAGATCATGACAAACCCTTTCTTTTTGGCAACTGAGATCACGGTTGTTGCCCAAGGGCTGCACTCAGCCTTGGAAAGAAATTCTTCAATCTCTGTGCCATCTAGCTCACTGGCCACTTTAATACAGATGGTATAAGGAACCAGGCAGTTTTGTAAAACTTGGGTTTTACATTATTTTATTCTTGATATGTTTTGAGTCTTCCAATGCCACACTTGAACACTGCTGTGGTATCATCCAGTACCTCTCTTAATTTGCTTTCAGTTGCTTCCATTGCAGGGGTTGTGGAATGCAAATGGTGAATGGATCTCCAATTAAGTTGTGGTTGTCTCAGGCCATCATGACTCCAAAATGCTGACCCTCCTGTTTTTCCTACATACAAATCCAACATGGTTTGCTAGTTGTTGTACTTCACTGTTACAAATGCCATTCCCACAGGAGTTATCCATCCTTCGGGGTAAGTTTACTTGGATAACCGAGGGTTTCAGTTCAGTATCTTTTAAATACAGTTCAAACACATTCTGTGGGATGACTAAAACAGCCGAGCCAGTGTCCAATTCCATTTTAATTAATTTGCTGTTCACTACTGGTGTAAGCCATTTTGCTTGTCTTATGTTAGTTTTCACACTGTAAATCTCGAGGCTACCTTGTCCTGTGTCACCTTCATCATTATCAGATTTTTCAGCAACAGCTTGCAGATTAGTGCTCTTTGTGAAACTGCAATTTGATGATTTAGCTTTTTCTATCCTGTATAGTCCATTTATAGAATGCCCACATGCTTGCAAAGATACAAAAAAGCACCATTATGGGAATCCTATATATAGACCTCCAAATAGTAGCCAAATGTAGGGTGCCAAGGGAACTGGAAAAGGCATGTATAAAGGTAATGACACAATTGTAATGGGAGACTTCAGCATGCAAGGTGATTGGGAAAATTAGGTTGATGTTGGATCACAAGAGAGGAAATTTGTTGAATGCCTATGAAATGGCTTTTTAGAACAGCTTGTGCTTGAGCCTACTTGAGGAAAGGCTATCTTATTAGGGAGCTTAATGTAAAGCAACCCTTAGAAGGCAGCAATCATAATATGATTGAATTCATGCTGCAATTTGAGGGAGAAGCATAAGTCACATGTATCAATATTGCAGTGGATAAAGAGAATTATAGAGGTATGAAGAAGAATTTCTCAGATAGCAGCAGTAGGTAATTGTGATTGACAAGGGAAATTAAGGACAGCATAAAAGCCAAGGAAAGGGTATATATGATAGCAGAAGTGAGTAGGAAGTTGAATGATTGAGAAGTATTTAAAATCCAAAAAAAAAGCAACTAAAAATAGCTATAAGAACCAAAAAGATGAAATATGAGGGCAAACTAGCCAATAATATAAAGCAGGATATTATGTTTATTCAATTATATAAAGAGTAAAAGGGAGATGAGAGTTGATATTGGTCCACTGGAAAATGATGCTGGTGAGGCAGCAAAGGGGGGAACAAAGAAGTGGCAGATGAACTTAATGGGTTCTTTGTGTCTGTCTTCAATATGGAGGACACAAGCAGTGTGCCAGAGGTCTGTGAGTGTCAAGGAGCAGGAGTGAATATCATTGAAATTACAAAGGAAAAAGGGCTAAGCAAACTCCAAGTTCTTAAGATGGGTATATCACTTAGACTAGATGGACTACATCCCAGAGTCATAAGAGAGGTTGCTGTAGAGATAACAATGTATTGGTCATGATCTTCCAAGAATCACTTGATTCTGGCATGGTCCTGGAGGACTAGAAGATTGCAAATGTCACTCCACTCTTTAAGAACGGAGGTAGGGAAATGAAAGGAAAATATGGGCCAGTTAACCTAACTTCAGTATTTGGGGAAGTGCTGGAGTCCACTATTAAGAATGAGGTTTCAGGGTACTTGGAGACTAATGATAAAATAAGTCAAAGTCAGCATGGTTTTTGTAAAGGAAAATCATGCCTGACAAATCTGTTGGAGTTCTTCAAGGAAGTAACAAGCAAAGTGGACAAAGGAGAGGCAGTAGATGTCATTTACTTGGATTTTCAGCAGGTATTTGATAAGGTGCCACACATGAGGCTGCTTAACAAGATAAAATCCTATGGTGTTACAGGAAAGATACTGCCATGGATAGAGGAATGGCTGACAGGCAGGAGGTATCGAGTGGAAATAAAAGAGTCCTTTTCTGGGCGGCTGCCAGTAACTACTGGTGTTCCTTAGGGGGTCAGTAACTTTTCACATTGTTTGTCAATGATTTAGAGAATGGAATTGATGGCTTTGTGGCAAAGTTTGCATATAATACAAAGATAGGTAGGAGGGATAGGTAGTGCTGAGAAAGCAATGCAATTGCAGCAAACTTAGACAAATTGGAACAATGGGCAAAAAAACTGTCAGATGGAATACGATGTTTTGAGATGTGTAAGGTTCCCAGAAGGTTAATTTACAGGTTGAGTCTGTGGTAAAGAAGGCAAATGCAATGTTGGCATTTATTTCAATGTGATTAGAATATGAAAGCAAGGAGATAATGCTGAGCCTTTATAAGACACTAGTCAGGCCACACTTGAATTATCGTTAACTGTTTTGGGCTCCTTATCCCAGAAAGGATGTGTTGGCATTTTCTGTAAGTTTTGCCTTTAAACCTGCATTTATCTGATATATCTGAGCCCCTGCCATAACTAACACAATTTGGTCAGCCTAGCAGGTTTCTGTTTAGATGTTGCAATTTTGTTCACTTTCACTTTCATTCCTGACTGCAAATGAATTGTGTTTCTGGCTGCTGTTTCCATTGATAGTGATTTCACAGCTCTTCTAAATGTGAGTTGTGCTTCAGTTAGGAGTAAATTTTGAGTGTTTTTTGTAAGATTCCACAAACTAAGCCATCTCTCAGACCATCATTAAGCCTCATCAATAAACTGATAATGCTTGGACAATCTCTTCGATTCAGCCATGTACACTGAAATAGACTCCCTTCTTTTTGATTCTGCTTATGAAATCTAAAGCATTCTGCAATCAACAATGGTTTTGGTTTGAAATGTTCCTGCATTATGTTCACAATATCATTAAAGTTAATTTTGGCTGGATCAGTCAAACTTCTAAACAAGCTCAATACTTTTACACCTATTGCACTCAGTAACACTGGTGCATGCTTTTCATTGGTTATTTCCTTTGCTTCAATCACTGCTCAGTTCCTTCAGTGTGATCTTCCAGTTATCTGTTGTGCAATTGAACACACTTATCTTTCTGATGTGGCCAGCCATTTCTGCTATATATATAATTATTATCACCATTGTTTCTGAACTGTGGCAGCAACCATTGCTTCTTAACTTCATTTGTTTTCTGATCTTTTCAACGTAATCATCTCTCTTCCTTTCTGAAGAAAAAACTTGCTGCAGTTCAGCAGGGTCGGGTAGTCATCTCTGGTTTGTTTTAAAAGTTCCTTGTCACCACTGTTATGTTTTGTAACTCCAAAAACTAATTGAAGAAAAACACAGGCGCACAGGACAATTTGTTTACTTAGTTTTTCTTCAGTGAGGCACTTATATATGACATGGTGGCAAAATGACATATGCCATGCACATATAGTACCTCTTACATGTAATTTACAATGAATTATGTAATCAAAGAATGCTTAATTAAACAATACATTGACAGTATTGCTCCAATAACACTGAAACAGTGAATACACTACAGTTTGTACCAGAGAGTATGAAGTATATGAGAACTATATTTGAAGTATGTAGAATGCACTAAGTGAATGTCTACAGGCGTTTTGTTGAGAGAAAGGAAAATGTGAGAAGCCTGCAGGGTGATCTGTGTTTGTCTAATGTAGATGTGAAATGCAAACATGGTTAGATGAATCCTGTAAAAAGCAGAAAAAGTGAGCAAAAGCTAAAGAAGGAATAGACATGGAAAGAATAGGCAAAGTATAAAACTTGTTCAGTGTCTGGAAAGAGACAATTTGCACCAGAGTCTGAGGATGAACTAGATGTTTGCCGAGATCCCTGCCTAGCCCAAGCACACTTCAACAAAACCCACGCCAAGTGACGCCTCTTGAGTACTAGGTGAGGCCGGCGTCAGCCGGTGCCCTGCCACAGGTGTTGGTTCCCAATAGCACTATGGGAGACTGGGAGTGGAGGGGTGTAGAGGAGTTGAGCGAAATAGACATAAGACATCTATATTATGAGCAAAAGCGTGTTGCAGTTTTGTATAGCGCTAACTTAAGTTCTCGAAGGTTCCCATCAACAGATACTGAAGCCCAGAATATCATGCTAGCTGCAAAATGTCAAACCCTCCAGCTGGAAGATGGGGTACTAGTGAGTGCCCATTGATAAAAAATCTGCCTGAAACCCCACTGAAAAGGTCCATTCTTAAGAGTTAAAGACCACATATGCTTCATTAAAGGTCCAAGCAAAGTTGACTTGGATACATGTCTTGTATATTAAGCCAATGGTGCCACCAGATCAGGGATCAGTTGGCCAGAAGATGATGATAAGGACTGATAGACTAAGCACTTGATCTTTGATATTTGCCACCTTAAGTAACCAATATCCATTTTGTTTGGGTAAACTGGACATCTATTTTCTGCATAAATACGGAAGTATCCAGTGTCATTAATACTTTAAACACTCTTCTTCACCTTGTTACGAATATGTGGCACGTACTAACTGATCAGGTTGTTGGGTGTGCTCTGGAGAGTGTCTATACATTCGGAAGGTGGATTGTCAAAGCATTGTACGCCTAGATCATACTGAGTTTGATTCCGTGCTTTACTTCAAATATGAAATCAGAACTTTAAAGGGAGCATGGGATTGCACTACCCATAGGAATGACTCTTGCCAATACAAATGCTTTGAGAGATGATATCAACCTATTTGCAATGATTGCATAACCCCTCTGCACCAAAGCTGCTACAAGGGCTTAGAAGTGAAGTATGTTACTGTGACCATCAGGGGTCGAGAGGAGAATTAGGTGAATGGTACAATGTCTATAACTCTGGTGCCCACACTCTCCCTATATCTCACTGTGTGGAGCGGCAATCACAGTAGAATTAGGGAAAGTGGGCATTTGTAGATAGTAACCTGCCAGATGCCATGGCTCATGAAACTATTAACGTAGCATCATCACTGCTGGAGAAACTGGCTACCAACACAGCCTTGATGCTGCATGACATGAAGCAGGCAATCAAAGACATTACTGCCAGAGTGCTAGTAATCCACACCATGGCCACCAACATTGGCTAGCTCTAGGCTTTCTGTTGTCTAAGAGAGGTGATACTTGTGTCATTATTAGCCAGGAGTGTTGCACGTATATCCCTGATAGCAACAGCCAAATGTCCCTGATGAAACTGTCATGGATTTTCAGGGACTTTGTGTTATTGAAATTCAGGAAGATTTATTATGTTCTGTACAGGACGAAGAGGAGGATAATCGAAGTTGCAGTAAGAAGAGGGTAGCCTGGGGCAGTTTTAGTCAATTGAGACTGCCAGAGACCTCTCTTTACTTCGGATGAGATAGGCCAGATGACTGAGGCCTCTGTGGTGAGACTTTTCCAGAAAGGTCTTCCTAAGACATAGCATCCCGTTACACAATAGAAAGAGCTGGAGGTAGACAAGGTAAGGATAATGGAAGGATATGAAACTCACCCAAAAAATAAGGCTCTATTACCCTTACTAAATTCAAAATGTCATCAGCTGTATGCGTGAAGTTTCGACTGACTTTTACACGGCTATTGTGAATGGTGATTGATCTTGCAAGTAGGGAATTCAAACGTATTCAAATTACAATGATCAATATGCATATCCATAACTGATAAGCCAGCTCTGTTTAGAAATAGCCATTTTCGTTTCAGAGTTCTGAATGGTGTGGATGACAGGGGTCTATGCTGTTCTCCTTGTGCACAAGTAAAAAGAATGCTTGAGTCGAAAGAATGTGTGTGTTCTGGGCCCAGTTATTTTAGTTACTTTATTATCAGCAATGACAGTTACTTCAATACTATTAGTGCCCAGTTTCAAATGAAGCCTCTCTTCCTGTTTAAGGGTTGTATGCAGCACTTGAAGGAGCATTGCTGTAGATACTAGCATTGTCACAGAGAATTATTTTAACCAATGATGTTTTCAAGAATAGCAGAGCAAGAGTGAAAGTAGTGTCTAACATTTTGGGGCTTACAACTACCAGCTTTAATAGAGCACATAATGAAGAAGGCCATAGCAACATACTCAGAATGCAAAAGAGAGAATACCTACGAAAGTCAGGGTCAGTTATTATGACTAGAAGATATAGATGTGATGACCTTACATGACTGTTCAAGGTCAGTAAACTTATCATCAAATTAAATTGCAAGATCAAGCTCAGAAAAATGTCCAAATCACTACAAAATTATCTCTGTGGATTAGCTGTTTTTGTTTAAAACAGAAACAAACTATCAATGCATTTTATGAAAATCAATTTGAAAATATTTGATCAACAGAGATAGTTTTGCAGACCTTCACAACTGGTGAGCTGTCAAAGGCAGCAACTCCAGGCAGGACACACAGTTCAGGATGATGGAGCTCAATGTACTTCAACCCATAATTGGTATTGTGGCTGGCCCCATAAACGTATCCCATATTTATGCAGACATGCAGAGATATTCTTTTCTTAAAGATTATCTTTATTTGTTACATTTAGATCAAAATATACAGTCAAGTCCATTGTTTGCATCAAATTAAATGAGCAAGAATTGTGCTGGGCAGCCCAACATTGTTGTCACCCTCCTGATATCAATAAAGCACATCCACAACTCACTAAACCTGATATGTATGTCTTTGGAATGTGAGAGGAAACCAGAGAACTTGAAGGAAATCCATGCAGTCACAGGGAGAACACACAAAGCCCTTACTGACAGAGGTATAAATCAAACTCCGATCTTAGAGCTGGTGCTGTAATAGCGACGCTATCCACTACACTACCGTGCCAGCCATATGTTACCTTGCTGCCCATTCTATATTCTACCATTGGAGTTACACCACCCAAACACATCACTTGATATGTTTCCCTCTCTCTTCTAGGACTGGATGATGCAAATTGGAAGCAATGGGAATATACTGAAAAGGGACAGATATTTCCACATCTTCTAGTGTCCTCTCACCACTGAGTAGAAAATGCTCTGGTGTTCCTGTTAATGTTCCTGCTCCTGAGCTAACAACAAGACCAATGTACCACAGATCTCTTCACCTCCTCGCTGTGAATTGCAAGACTTTTAAAGAGCAGTTCATTTATCTTAACTCAATGTCATCAGTGAATGATCCTTGACACCTTTGGGTTCCCACTTTGGCAACACACATAAATATTATGGACGCAGTAAATTTTGAGAAAGTTGCACTCCTCATGAATCAGAGTACTTTTGTTTTCTCTTGATCTAGAACACAAGAATGAAATGAAATGTGTTATTTGAATCCAGTAAATTCCTTTGCAGAACTGTGAACTTCAAATTGTAAGATCATACAAATATTTCTAGATCCATCCTAGGAAGAGTAAAAAGTCTGAATGTGCTTTTGTCACATCTGTTTATTATTGATAATACAATTGTTTTTCTCCTCTGAAGTTTCATTTGTGGCTGTATTAAGGACATTCTGAATAAATACAGAAATCACACCTCATTTGTTGCTGAAATTCAGGCAAGTGCATCACTCCATGCGTACTTGGCCAGATTTGATGTTGCGCTGAAAAATTTTCCTCTCTTCCTCCTTCATCTTCCGGCAGTTTATCTCACTCTGTTTATCACTGCTCTTTCTTGAAACATTCTCTAGTACTATGTTTATATAGGTGAGCAACAGATGTGTACAGAAGCTTTATAATCATCATGAAATACTTCAGCACAAATCATGCCACTTCTTGTTGGTTTCTGTTAATTGAAAAACAACAAACACTTGTACAATTATTGCAACACCCAGAGAAATTAACTCGCAACTAATCTGTAATTAGTAGATGATCCTTTTAAATCACACTGACGGTGGGTGTTCCTGAGTACCTGTTCAACTGTAGGAGATCAAGAGGGGGTGTTAAATGGAGAACTGAGCTGCAAAATTGCAATTCAGGCACTAAAGCAGCTTGCCTGCCGTTTGACACTAATCTGACGGTGTCACAAACACATGGTTGAATTTTGATCCAATAGGTAGTTGGTTCTTTGCTTCTGCTTTTGGTAAAGCATGCAGTCTGATCACCTCTTCAGACCACAATAATGAGCATTTTGATGCATTTACTACATCCTGGTTTGCACCTTCTTTCCAGCCTTTCAATCTGCTATCTTTGTTCTACTCCAATACTTCATAACTCGTGCCAACTAACCAGTAAGTACAGTAGCATCTCACTGTCTATGCATTTCTTCATATCCCCTTGCATGCATATATGGACATTTAAATTACTCTTTACACAATGTCACATGTCTCTTTCATGGCCTGATGCACCATCAATAACTCACTCTGAGACATAAAGGCGAGATATTGGCTTTTATTGACTGGAAGAAGGAACAATTAATGAGTGACCACCATACTACATCCTGGAGACTGAGAGGCCGGGCTCAGGCCTCAATCGCCTTTATACAGGGGTCTGTGGGAGCAGCCACAGGAGCAGTCAGCAGGGGGCGTGTCCAGACAGGTATATGTAGTTCACCACATGGTCACCATTAACTGATTCTCCAGCTATCTGTTCAATATGAGATGATTCTTAGTCATAGGTTTCATATTTCCCTCCTTACAGATGAAGTCAATGATAGACATCAAAGAATCAGAGAAGGCATCCAACCATCTTAGAGAGGAGCTCAGCATGGCGATAACCATTATGATGGGGTTTGTGGCCAACAGAGACACAGCAACCTAATGATAGAGTTCTGTCATATCATTTACATCACATAGAAATGAACGATGTCAGCAGCAGGTGAAAATGTCAGTGAGTAAAAGCTTCTACATTAATTCTACTGTTTGTGTTTTATTCCTCCAATTATACTTGCTATAGGACATGCAACAAGGTAATGGGAAGGGGAAGGGGCAGTTACACTGTTAGAAGATTCATCATTAATATATAATAGCTCAAATATGCAAAGTCTGACTGCCAGCAAGAATGAAGCTTGGCTTTGCATCTGGTGATTTATGTATCACAAGTGAGCAAGAGTTTCTGCAGTAGAAGTAAGAATGAATGGCGTACAAGCAGCCTTAACAGCCTCACTTTGCATGCTTACAGCAAGATTCCATCTCAAACATGAATGATATTGAAGGCCTTTGTAATTTTTATCTGTGGAAGATAAAGAGATTTGTTGCATTTAACATAAAACAAGATATCACCAAGGTGTTGTGATCCCACTCAAATGGCTTCCACAATATGAATGCCATTCTTCATAGGAAGCATGATGCTCTAGGTTTGGGCTTTCTGCACACCATTGACCTGCACAAAATGTTCATCAGTTCATTGTTGTACAAGCTCAGCTGTGATCGTGAAGAAATACTGGAAAATAACCATTGCTAATTCTCCTCCTGCCTTGCGTTCAAATGTAAGTGTACCGTTACCATAACAGCCCCTTAAACAGCTTCAAAACACAACAGCATAAGAATATTAGCCAAAATATTCTCAATCATCTGATCAAGGAGTTGAGCTTCCTGCTGTTGCCTCTGTTGAATCCACAGTGGATACACCAGAAAAGAAGAAATGTGAAGATTTATAATTGTGCAATGATATCCATAAAGATGTGCTATACAAGGATAGTATGTAAAGTTTCAGCTCTGTGAACTTATTTATATACAAGTTTAAAACTATTTTTCTGAGATTCTGCTCTTGCATAATGTGATTAGTATCTGGCAGCTTGCCTTGTTACGTTCAAGTAATGGTCAGTTGTGTATTGATACCGGGGATGGGGAGAAGTCATATATGACAGTTTCCTGTACTGATTTATTTTGGTGGAATGGGAGAATGGAAAATGATTTGGCATCGGGGGATAGATGGATCTCATATTAATGTTCTGTCATGCAAATAGTGTGATGAAACACCATCTAGAGCTACAAACTCAAGCACCCACAGGTTCTGACCATCCTCATTGTTGCAAAGTTGATAAAAGATGCTTATAGTACCAACAGGCATCAGTCACTGACTTTTGCATTTGTGCATTGATTACTTTGTCTTTCAAACATCCCAAGAAGTTGCTTGGAAGTTTGATCTTAGTGTAAAAAGGCTCAGGGTAGAGATTGTTTTGACAGCCAACAGCATATTCAGCAATTCATGCAGCTATTGTTCCAGTTAGCTGTGAATGTTTGTGCTTTATGCAGTATCCTGATCCTCATTTGACACCAGTGTTTGGATGTGTTGAAGGAGGTTATTCCCTATCTGTCCTATTTATACAGAGTATCTTCTTCTTGCTGCATCTCCTTTTCCTGTGTAGCAGCAAACATCTGAAAAATCACTGCTGTCAAAAGCTGTTGGTGTTCGCAACTCCAAACTTCTGTAGGAATTAACAGCACCAAAGGTGTTGGGGTTTTGAAAACAAAAACTGTCAAGTGGAGTGGTCAAATACAAAAATAAGAAAATGGGCTGCAAGTTCACAAGTCTAGCTCCTGAAGAATGCTGAGAGTGATCTGATTTAGCAAGTAATAACATTCTCATTGCAGCTTCCTCACCTCAGTATTTCCCACATTATACAATATCTCTCATTCAATGACCTATCTCATCTTGATCCTTCCCCTCACTTTCCCATGATCACGAGCACAATGCCCTGTAGCAGGCCAGCCTCAATCAGGTCAGCAGCCAGGTGGAGCAGTGGATAATTTTCTGCCACTGTTTTTGTTGAGGCAGGAGAAACATATAATACACATCAGTTTTGTGCACTTTTTGATAGTTTTGTATTGTAGAATGTGGCTTTTCACTTCCGTGATAGCACATACTGTGAAGCTGCACTATGGTCCTCTGTTCCTTTGGCCTGCCTGCACCTGGAGACTGCTGGTTGCTCAGCAATGTCATCAGTTGGTGTGTAAGCCAAGTCTGATATCACTGTGGCAACCTGGAAGTGCAATTAGTGCTAAAGAAATTGCACACAGTAGAAAGGATATTCAATAAAAAAAAATTACGCAAGGGAGTCATGATAACTTAATGGGGAAATTTTCAAAATCACACCAATATTTTCACATTACTGAAGAGTGGATCTTTACTGTATCATGACCTCACCAACTGGGAAAAATACCTACTGGTATCAATATGCTGTAAAAAGCTTTATTCTCCCTATTCCTCTTCCTTGCTAACAGTATTTATTGAATGCATAAAGCAGTGCTATGAATCACAGAATAGACAATCACCTTGAAAGCTTTCATGGCCAAAAATTGTTAAAAGTCTTTCAAATGTACTTAAGTAACCAGAATGTTCACTATCTAAATCAGTACCACTATAAATATAGATATAGGAAGAGCAACACTAAATAAAATTATAATACAGCATTTAATTCCCAATCAATTGCTCTTCATTGTTGTTGCAGTAGTGACGATCTTTTATCTTAAAATTATGCAATAATGCTGTATAGTCAGCATGTTACAAACAGCCCCAATAAATTTGTGTCATGGTCTGACTCTGATGGAAACGATTAGTGAAAATTAAACAAATCTTAGGCCTGAAACAAATTGGATAGAAAAACATAACATTGATTAAGCATCATTATCAATCTGTAAATCGATGGATATTGCAAGGCTGCAATAACTGGAACTTAAAGAAAGTTCAAGGAATCAGTTTTAGGCTCAATAGAATAACATGAAAACAAGAAATGTTGAGAGCAGCTTCATTTTCATTTGAACTGGTAAATGCATATGATTTTGCATCAAAGGCAGCATATGCTTAACTGGAAATGGCATGATGAATCTACCATGCAATCTTTTCCTTACAAGTGTCAATAACTGCAAGTATTTATTTAGTTTTAATTGATATAATTGGTACAATTTCATGACAAGGTTGACGTTTTCTGTTCTGGTATAATGTCCATATTAGAAAATAGAAAAAAGGGTGTGGTGGAGAGAATCCCATTTTCTTCTGGGCCCAAGCAAATTTAGTTGTGTCCTTGTCCGTGTCCTGTGGGTGCTAGATGTATGCTGGTTGAATAAGAGTGGGCACCACTGGAGTGTAGCAGTTAGCATGATGCTATTACAGCTCAGGAAGTTGGAGTTTGGAGTTTGATCCCAGTATCCGCTGAATGGAGTTTGTATATCCCACTCGTGGGATGGTGAGTTCCCTCTGAGTGTTTTGATTTCCTCCTACAGTACAAAGACATAATTTGTCACATGATTAGGCTAGGTTTAAATCAGTGAGTGGCAGGCAGTGCAGCTGAAAAGGGATGGAAGGGCTGAGTCCATGGTTTATCTTCATATGAAAGTGTATATTGGACAGTTTCCATTAGCTCAGCAGATTAGTTAGGGGAGTGTGGGAAAGCTGGGATTAAAGACTGGGAAACAGAATTGTGAATTGGTTAATGATGGATGTATGTTTTCTGTCAATTTAGGGGGATGCTCTACTATGGCCTCCTCTACTGCCACAGTGAGGTCACACTTCACACTCAGGCTGGAGGATCAACACCTCATATTCCGTCTGGGTATCCTCCAACCAATGGCATGAACATTGATTTCACTAAGTTCTAGTAAGTTCACTCCCACCTCCTTCTCCCTGTTTTCAATTTCCATTCTGGTTCCCCCTCTCACCCCTTCTCTTTTACCTCATATGCCCATCACCTCCCTCTGGAGCCCCTTTTCCTTCCCTCTCTTCCATGGTCCTCTATCCTATCAGATTCCTTCTTCAACCCCTTACCTCTTCCAGCTATCACTTCCAAGCTTCTTATTTCATCCCCCCTCCACAATCCCCCACTTCCCCTCCCCAAATCTCACCCATCACATTCCAATATGTACTTCTTCCTCTCCGCCTTCCCCCACTTTCTTATGTTGGCTTCTGCCACTTCCTTTCCAGTCCTGTCAAAGGATCTTGGCCCAAAATGTTCAGTAACTAAATGGGATTAGATGGACAGTGAGAATTTAGACAAAGCACCTAGATTTTAAAAAATAGGAGATGCACATTAGAGGTCAAGAAACAAGTACAAATGCAGAGTTCCCCTTGGCTGGGGAATCCTGCTAAATTAAAAATACATTTTTGTTGCATGAAAGATTTCTTTCATTTCAGTTTTGGTTTTTGCATAACCATATTCAAGGACTTGGAAAATAGTTTTATTCCCCAATCTTTGAATGCCCAGTGGCTCAAGATAACAAGAACTCTCAGTGTCTGGTGTCTAAAAAAACAAATTGTAGGAAATACAAAGGAGAAAAATGTCAGATGTGTTTAGTTTTCTTCTGCCAACTTAGGGCAGGGCTTAGCAAACTTGAGGACACAAGACACTCAATATATGGGACTCTGGAAAAACAAAAAATATGCTTGGGGAACTCAGCCGATTGAGCAGCATCTGTGGGGAAAAGGAATTGTCAATATTTCAGGTTGAAATCCTGCGCCAGAATTGATGCAAACTTCAAATTGAAACTTCAAAAAATCCTTTCTGCTTGACCCAATGAATTCCTCCAGCAGATTGTTTCATGTTCAGCAAATCTCTTTGTTTAGAACTTACAGGTAGTTCTTGGAATTATCACTTTTCTTAAACTGGGCAGTAAGGAACAATCTCAGGCTATGTTAGTCATAGCATAACATAGCTTAGAAATAGGCCCTTCAAACAACTGTGTGGACCTTCACACTCATTAATTCCATACCCCTCTTTGCCTTCCTCATTCAAATACCAACCCAGATGCATTTCAAATGTAGTTACTCTTCCTCCCTCCTCCATCTGGTTTGCCATTCATTCAAATACCAGCTACTCCTTGCATGAAAAACCTACCTGTCATATACTATTTAAGCCTCCTCCCTCTCCCTTTAACAGACCTCCTCTAATTTTACACAGCCATACTACAGGTAAAGAACAATGGCTGTCAACCCTATTTATGGACTTTTTAAATTTATATGATAGTCATATGGTTGTACGACAAAGAAACAAGCCCCTCTGCTCAACTGGACAATGCTAACCAAGATACCCTATACAAACTAATTTCATTTGTCAGTGTTTGACCCTTTTAAAAATTGTTATTGTACCCACCTTAACCACCTGCTCTGACAGTTCATTTGATGCAGGTACCATCATTTGTGTAAAAACATTGTTCCTCAAGTTACTAGTAACTCCTTCACTACAGGGCAAACAAACCTAGTCTATCTAATCTGTCTTGATGGAAGGATCACCAAGCCAGTAGTTCCCTAGTTTATCTCTGCTGAATTTCTTAAATAGAAGTCAAAAAATCTGTTATCCCCCAGTCTCCAGTTACCTGTTCTGTGGATAACATAGATACAAAGATCTCTGCTATTGTCCTCAATCTCATTTCTTGCTTCCCATTACATGCCCTGGTCAGGTTCTGGGGTTTTATCCATCTTTATGTATTTTAAGACCTCAAGCTTTTCCTCCTCCTTTTCATATTGATATGATCCAGGAAATCATCATTCCCTCCCTTGAACTCACTAACTTCTATGTTCTTCTCCACTGAAAACACAGACCAGAAGTATTCATTTAAGATCCCGCCAATTTCCACACTTCGATCACAAGTGATTCTCATGGCAGTTTACCCTCTCCCTAGCTTCCCTTTTGTTCTTAATATACTCATAGAATCTTTTACCTCATCTGCCAGAGATATCTCACGTCCCATTTTGCTCTCCCAATTTTCTACTTACGTGCATTCCTACATCACTTTAACTCTTTAAGGATCACACTAGATCCTATCTGCCTTTACTTAACATATTCCTCCTTTTTTTGTCAACCAAGGTTTCCTAATGAAGGCCTTTCCCTTCACTCTAACAGGAAACCAGGTCCTGAACTTCTCTCCTCTTACATTTAAAAGCCTTCCACTTAGACCATAGGACATAAGAGCAGAAATAGTCCATTGACCCTTCAAGTCTACTCTGCCATTTCATCATAGCTGATTTATTATCCCTCTCAAACCCATCTCCTAACTTCTCCTATAACCTTTAACTCTCTTACTATCAAGATCCTATTAACCTTTATTTCAAATATACCCAATGATAACTTGACCTCTGCAGCATCTGTGCTAATGAATTCCACAGATCCCTCCTCACCTCTGTTCTAAAGGGATGTCCTTCTATACTGAGTCAGTGTCTCTAGTCCCCACTATAGGAAACATCCTCTTCACACTAACTCTTTCTAGGCCTTTCAATATTCGATAGCTTTTGATAAGATGTCCCCTCATTCTTCTTTATTCCAATTGTAACCATAATTACAGCCATCAGAGATGTTCTCCCTCTTCCACACTCCCTGCACCATAATTCATTCCAGTTCTGACAAAGTTCTATGGCCTGAGGCATTAGGTCTGTTTCTCTTCCCACAGTTGCAGCTTGACCTGGCTGTATATTTCCAGCAATTCAATAGATTTCAATAGGTACACGATGTCAGAGTAATGTATACAACATACATCCTGAAGTTCCTTTTCTTCACAAACATCCACGAAAACAAATTGCCCTAAAGATTGAATGACAGTTAAATATTAGAACCCCAAAGCCCCCTCAGCTCCCCCCATGCATAAGCAGCAGCCAAACAATGAGCCTCCCCAACAAAAAAGCAATGGCAACCCCCACCAAGCTCTTAGTGTGCAGCAAAGCATCAGTAAGACACAGACTTGCACTACCCTAAAGACTACTTGTTCACCCAGTAATTCTACATCCCATAGGCTCTCTCTCTCCCTAATGAGGGAAAAAGATGTGTTCCTGTTTCATAGCGAGAGAGGAGACATAACAAAGCAACTTGCTGATTTATGGTGTTTGAAGTCTATTGCGTCGTGTTTTCTGAACTCTTGTGCTCAAAGAACTCGGGTCTCTGGGCACTGCTGACTGGCTCCCACAAAGTATCAGGCAGCAGCACTGGCCTTGAATCTGCCCACTTCCGGAGCCACGATAATCCAGCACCCTGAAGGCGCACTAGTCTTCCAGGTTGCGTCCTTGGCATATCAAAAATCAGCCAGTCGTGAAGCCTCGAGAGCACGTCCAATTCCTGCAAAGAGCTGAAGTCAGCATTTAACTCGAGATCAGGGCCTTCAAAAGAACCTTGGAAGGGAAGAAAAGATATCAAAGATAGAAGTAGAGCTGTTTCCAAAGATGCAAGCAAAGGAGTTGCTGTTAGGCGCCATCATTCTCCTAAGCTCCTATTTTTCTATTTTCTATTTACATTTCAGATTTCCAACAATTCTTTTTCTGTTTTCATTTCCTTGTTAATGTTATGTAAGACCCTGCCACTGGGGAGGAACTTGTTGTATGGGATTCAGATGCCATTTATCATAAAGCAACATTAGTGGATCCACAAAAGTTTGCTACTTCAGAATTCAGTGGTGGATTTCTACTGGCCATAGGGTCTGACCCAAAAAGTAAATTATTAGTTTATGTTTTGTAAGCCATAGATTAATTAAGGAATTAAACTGATTCTGTAGAAGATGTACAGCTTTTATCTATAATTCAGATATCCTCTGTAGGTTTTGAGGTTGCTAATCCAGTTGTTGCATTGGGATTTCAAAGTCAAAGCAAATTTATTAGCCAGGTACGAATACAGTATGTCCCCATATATTACCTTAAGGTTCATTTTTAGTA
The DNA here is from genome assembly GCF_030144855.1 of Hypanus sabinus. Lineage (NCBI taxonomy): Eukaryota > Metazoa > Chordata > Chondrichthyes > Myliobatiformes > Dasyatidae > Hypanus > Hypanus sabinus. The sequence continues at coordinate 44,903,956 of NC_082717.1, forward strand.
ACAAAGTCATCGGAGGGCAGGTCATCAGCATGGGCCATATTGGTACCTAGCCAACTTTCAGTTGCCTCCAGTGGCCACTCCATTTCATACTGGAAGGACTGTTGGGGGAAATTTCTGACTATGGTTCTGCACTCTAGTTCCGTTGGCTGAAGAGATCCAGATCATTTGCTGGATGCTTTGCCAGACTTTGGAGTAATAAGGCAACTAAATCTCTGATAGTAGTTGTCTTGTAGAGGCTCTGTATGATAGAAGACATCGGGAAAATTCCATATATCAAAACGGGAGAACACATGCTCTACCACAAAATTTTAATACTATGGATTTTCAATATAACACAGAAGAGTGCTGCACTGTATGAGAAGTTAAGCATCTCTTAACAAACAGTTCTGAGAACAGAGAACACACAGTACAGCATTTAATTGATCAGTTATAAAGAAAAATGGCAGAAAGTCCGAGGTGAGTAATTGAAACATTCAGTCACAAAACTATCTTAAAGTAAAACCCTCTTGTCATTACTTCTTTTGGTAGAAAGTACCTCCAGAGACGCAACAAATAAAATAATAGTGTGCGTATTTTTGATGAATATTGTATCCACATTGTGTAATGCATCAAACATACGAATTTGTCGTAATATAGGTATCTATTAAGTATGCAGTAAAAGTAAATTATAAATATTTATTACATAAATATGTCAAGTTCTGTTCATCAATGACAGGTTTTGTAAAAATACCACAAAATATAGGGTGTAAGTCAGAATACCCCATGACCACTATCTCCATCTGCCAACAACTCTTCTCTGGTGGGAATTACAGTAAGATTTTGTGAGTAATTTTGAAGTTTAAAATATTTCTTATTCTTGGGAGATGGAAAAATAATACACACGTTCAACTTCTATTATAAAGGGAAGAATTCCTTTCAGGATTCTTCTCCCTACCATAAATTCATTAGAAAATTAGCAGATAATAAGACCATAAGAATAAGGCCATTTGGCCCATTGAGTCTTCTCTGCCATTTCATCATGGCTGATCCAATTTTCCTCTCAGCCTCAGTCTCCTTTTTTCCCATATCCTTCATGCCCTGACCAATTAAGAAACTATCAGTTTCTGCCTTAAGTATATATTAAAACTTGGCCTCCACAGCTGACTGTACCAAAGAATTCCACAGATTCACCAGTAAAGAAATTACTCCTCACCTCCATTCTAAAAGTACATCCCTGTATCTTGAGGCTGTGCCCTGTGGCCTTAGACTTCCCCACCATATGTAACATCCTCTCCACATTCACTCTATTAAAGCCTTTCACAATTCAATAGGTTTCAATGCGGTCACCCCTCATTCTTCTGAATTCTAGCGAATACAGGCCCAGGGCCATCAAATACTCTTCATATGACAAACCACTCTTCCTGGAATCATTTTTGTGAACTACCTTTGAACCCTCTCCAATTTCTGCACATTCTTTCTAAGATGAAGGGTTCAAAATTGCTCACAATACTCCAAATGAGTCATCACCAGTACTTTATAAATTCTCAACATTACATCCTTTGCTTTTATATCCTAGTCCTCTTGAAATGAACAGCAACATTGTATTTGCCTTCCTCATCACAGACTCAACCTGCAAATTAACCTGTAAGGAATCCTGAACAAAGATTACCAAGTCCCATTGCACCTCCATTTTTGTATTTTCTCTCCATTTAGAAAATAGTCTCCCCTTACATTTCTTCTACCAAAGTGCATACACTTCCTGACACTGTATTCCATCTGCCATTTTTTACCCATTCTCCTAATCTTTCTGTACTCTCTCTACTTCCAGAAAATCACCTACCCCTCGATCTATTTTCATATCGTCTGCAAACAAAGCCATCAATACCACCTTCCAAATAATTGGCATAAAATGGTAAAAGAATCTGTCCGAACACAGACCCCTGTGGAAAACCACTAGTCACCAGCAGCCAGTCAGAAAAGGATCACTTTATTCCCACTCAATGCCTCCTGTCAATCAGACACTGCTTTATCCATGCTAGAATCTTTCCAGTACCACCATGTGCTCATAGCTTATTAAGCAACTTTTGTGTCACACCTCATCAAAGCCATTCTGGAAATCTAAGTACTCCACATCAACCAATTCTCCTTTGACTATCCTGCTTGTTAATTCTTCAAAGAGTTCCAACAGGTTTGTCAGACAAGATTTCCCCTTGAGGAAACCATGTGACCTTGGCCTATTTTATCATGTTTCTCCAAGTACCTCCAACATCTTCCCAACCTTTGAGGTTAGACTAACTGGCCTATCGTTTTCTTCTGCCTCTCTCTCTTCTTGAAGAGTGAAGTGACATTTGCATTTTCCATTCTTCTGGACCATTCCAGAATTTAGTGATTCTTGAAAGGTCATTACTAATGCCTCCACTGTCTCTTCAGCCACCTCTTTTAGAACCCTGGGGTGTACACCATCTGGTCCAGGAGACTTATCTACCTTCAGACCTTTCCGTTTCCCAAGAAGCTTCTCTCTAGTAATGATAACTTCACACACTTCATGATCCCTGACACCTGGAATTTCCACCATACTGCTAGTAACTTCCACCGTGAAGGCTGATGCAAAATACTTATGCAGTTGGCCACCATCTTATTGTCCCCCATTACTACCTCTCCAACATTGTTTTCCAACAGTCTGATATCCACTGTTACATCTCTTTTATACTTTATGTATTTGAAGAAACTTTTGGTATATTCCTTAATATTATTGGCTAGCTTACTTTTGTATTCCATCTTTACCTTCCTAATGACTATTTTAGTTGCCTTCTGTTGGTGTTCAAAATCTTTCCAATCCTCTAACTTCCAACTAGATTTCATTCCATTATATACCCTCGCTTTGGCTTTTTTTGTTGGCTTTGATTTCCCTTGTTAGCCACGGTTGTGCCATCTTTCATTTAGAATACTTCTTCCTCTTTGTGATGTATATATCCTGTGCCTCTGAAATGATTCCAGAAATTCCAGCCATTGCTGCTCTGCTGTCAACCCTGTTCTTTTCCAATCAATACTGGCCAACCCCTCTCACATGCCTCTGTAATTCCCTTTACTGTAACACTGGTGCATCTGACTTCAGATTCTTCTCAAAGTTCAGGATGAACTTGATCATATAATGATCACTTGCTCCTCATGGTTCTTTTACCTTAAGGTCTCTAATCAATTCTGGTTCATTGCGCAACACCCAATCCAGAATAACTGATCGTCTCATGGGCTCAACCACAAGCTGTTCTAAAAAGCCATCTCATAAGCACTCCAGAAATTGTCCTTCCTGGAATGTGGCACCAACCTGATTTTCCCAGTATTACATACTGAGGTCCCCCATGTCATAAATATCATAAAGAGAAGGATGTGTTGTTATGAACCCCATAACTGGGTCACTTACCAGCAAAGATAGAGAGGTCCGTTGACGTCTGATGGTACTATTTTTAACAGCATTTATTGATAAAAATACACAAAAATAATATCAATGCAAACATACAGATAATATACATTGTCACTACTAAGTCTAAAAGTGCAGGTATAACAATAATCACTAAGAAATAGCTCTGTCGTTGTCTAGGGGATAATGTATTGTCCGATGGAAATATAAAAGTCACTCAAGTTCATGCAGGCTGCAGCCTTTGGTTGGAGTCAAGAGAGAGAGTTTAAAACTTGCCCATTCCTTTTATGATGTCAATCCTTCGAGAGTCATTGGGGCTGATTTCTCCTTTGTTTTAGCTCAAGATGTTCTTCCGTGGTAAGGCCCACCAATTCCATGGCAAATGGAAAAGGACGCACGTGGGCTTTGCACTGGCTGTTGCTATTACGGGATTTCTAGCGTTTCTTCTGGTGCGTCTAAAGGGGCTGTTCCCCAGACCCTCTTTTATCCTGACTCACAGGGTCTCAGATGTCAATCAGGTTGGGATGATGCAATCCCTCCACCAACCTCCTCTGATCATTCCCTGAGGGCTTCCATGAAGTACAGTCCTCAATACACTATTCCGTCTCCAAGAGACAATGGCCATTTCCCGTGGCTTTGTATCGCTGAGGGGCCAGACATTCCAAACCCCTTTGTGGATTCTGCATGTCTCTCTCTCATTTCCTGGGTCTCCTGACCTGAATTAATGGCAATCTTGCAATTCTCAAAAAGGAGGGGGCTACTTTGTACCCTTCGAGTTGGGGCACAGGCGTAACAGTGGCAAGAACCACCGTGGAAAATATATTCAACTGAACAGTGTTTGTACCAGTAATTGAACCAGCAGGAAAAAAATGTATTCCGCAGATGAACATGAACATTGTTTTATATTCTGCAAGAATCAGCTCTTTTTTTTTATTTAGATCTATACTCACAGACTAACTTTATTTCACAGTGTCTGTCTACAGTTCTACTGGATGCCAGCACGTCAAGAAGCAAAGGCAAATGTTGGGTATTTAATATTTCAATAATATTTGTGATATCATAAATGCTGTATATTGTTTGATTCTGTGTTGTTTGCATAATTCATTATAGGTTATATGTAAAAGTATGTTAATGGCATATGTCATTACACCACCACGTCATATGTGCACACCTCACTAAACTTTAAATGAAGTCTACACATTCTCCTGGGCTCCTGTGTATTTGTTTTGATTCATTTCAGGAATTACAATCCATAACAGTAGCAATGAGGTAGTTTTGAAATGAACCCAAGGCAGCTACCAACCTGTTAAAGCGCAACAAGACGTTCAAGTTTTTAAAAAATGCACGGCACGGTCTATTCTTTGGAAGGGAAATGAATGTCCAGAAAACTGGAAGGGAAATGAATGTCCAGAAAACTGACAAAATCCACAGATCAATAACAGTGAGTACCAGGTGATAACTATAATAAATAAATAAGCAAGCACAAATGGCTGGATAGATGAATTAGATTGCACAGCAGATAACTGGCTTATGTGTACTGAACAAATAGAGCAGTATTTTGAAGCAAATGAAATACCAATGACAAATGAGTGCCAGTATTACGCAGTGTAATAGGTGGAAGAGAATACACTTTGCTTAGATGTTTAACTGTTTCAACCAATCCAGTTAAAATTTGCTTTGCTGACATTGCAAAAGTAATACAGTCACATTGAGTACCAAAACCATTGTTGATTGTAGAACACTTTAATCTTCATAAGTAGAACCAAAAGGAAGGGAAGTGCATTTCAGTATATGTGGCTGAAATGAAGAAATTGTCTAAGCATTGTCAGTTCAGTGTTGAACTTAATGATGCACCAAAAGATCATTCAGTTTGCAGAACCTTTCAAGAAAGCTTTCAAAAAGCTGAAGCTATCAGAATTGAAGCACAATGCACATTTAAAAGAGCAGTTGAAATCATTGTATCAATTGAAACAGTGGCCAGAAAGTTGCAGTCAGGAATGAAAGTGAATGTGAACAAAATTGTAACATCTAAACCAAAATCATCCTGGCCAAACAAATTGTATTTCCATTGTGGCAGGGGCTCACATACACTCAACTAATGCAGGCTTAAAGGTGAAACTTGCAGAAAATGCAACAAAGTAGGACAAGTACAAGCAGCATGTCATGCAGACAAAAATAAATGGACTGTACAGAAAGAGAAAAAGATAAAAAAATTATTTGCAGTTTCAAAAAAAATAACTAATCTCATGCTGTTGATAAAAAAAAAGTCTGCTAATAATGAGAGGAACACAGGCCTTGAGATTTACACTGTGAGAACTGACAACAGACAAGCAATATAGTTTACACTAGAAGTGAAAAGCATATTAATTCATTTGGAATTGGACACTAGCTCGGCTGTTTCAGTTTGAATAGTATTTCAAAGGTATTGAACTGAAGCCTATAGATGTCCAATTAAGAATTTAAACTAAATAGAAGATAATTCCTGTGGTAATAACATCTGTAACAGTGAAATACAACAAATAACAAGCCATATTTGGCTTGCGTGTAGCAAAAATGGGAGGGCTTGCCATTATGGGACCGTGATTGGCTGAGACAGCTACCACTATTTGCATCCCACTTTTCTTGCACTTGTACTTTTGCAGAAAACTATGAACCAGGTGCTTGAAAGCTGTCCAGGCACTCAGTGTTACCTGGATGGCTTCATTGGTACTGATAAGGATGACAAAGAACATCTCCAAAAGCTCATTACAGAGTGAAAAAGGTTAGAAGATTCAGGGGTTTGTGCATGACACAACAAGTATGAATTCTTTAAACATGAATTCACTTACTATGGTCACACCATTGACACCCAAGGATTACACACGGGTGCTGATAAAGTTCCAGCTGTAGTGGGTGTTCCAAGGCTTGAGACTTTATCTGGTGACCTGGGATATATTGGCAGATCAAGAAACTTGTCATGCACTTTTTGGGATGCCAGGAGCAGTGGCTCTTTCATCTCTGAGAAGCCTCTTTTCAAGAACTGCTGTTCCATAACACTTAATCAGTGACAATGGACTACAGTTTATTGCAGAACAGCTTCAGTCATCCCTGAAAATGAATGGAATAAGACATATTACATCTGCACTGTACCACCCAGCTATGAATGACTTGGGGTAAGATGTGTCCAGAGTCTAAAGAACACACTGCAGGCAATACCAACAGAGCACACGACACTGACACTGAATCAGAAGCTTTCCAATTTCCTCCTCGCATATCGCAACGCAGCACACTCCACAACCAGCAACTCACCAGCCACGCTATTTCTGGGTTGTCCCTTGCACTCACAATTCGGTCTCCTCAATCCCAGTCTCAGGAAGAGTATGCGGGGCAAACAGCTGAGATAAACTGAAAGGGGTTTGATGTTTCACTCCTGGACAAGCAGTCCTGGTGAGGCACTGCAGAAGTGATAAAAAGTGGGTACATGGAACGATTAAGAAAAGAGCTGGACCACTCTCCTAACTAATTGAAAGGAAAATGAGGGAGCCAAGAGATGTGAGTCTTAGTTCATTTATTACTTTAAGTGAGGTGTGCACATATCACATAGTGCAGTGATGGTGTATGTCATTGATGTACAATACTCTGTAAATGTCATAGGCACATATATATAGTAGGGAGCCTAAGATTGTGTTTGATGTCAACTGGAGACAACACATCAATCAGTTGAGGAGAACAAATTTAATTGTTAGAAAAGAACTGTTGATTCTGGGACTCCTGCATTCCCAGATTCAACCCCTACAGCCACCACAGAGGGGACCTCAGAGCCAGAGATTGTTTCACAGCAACAAGTCTCTCCGGCCAAGCAGAGTGACCTCCCTTGTCAGTAACGACTCGAGTAAGAAAGCTTCCACCGTGATTGAATCTTTCGGTCTGAATGAGGCAATTTTACTATGCTGTGTATGTCTATATAGCAGTTGTGGGTGTGTATTTATATACTATATATATAAGATATGATGTATTCTATATCGAGGAGGAGCTAAGCAGGGAGGAGTGTTGTGTATTTAATATTTCAATAATACTTGAGTAATATTGTAAATATATTGTCTGATTAAGCATTCTTTATTGTTTACGTAGTTCATTGCAGGTGTAGGAAGAATAGTATTGTGCAAAAGTCAAAGGCAGAGATATATATAGATATATATATATATATATATATATATATATATAGTTAAGGTGCCTAAGATTTTGCAGAGTACTGCATTTGTCATTGTAGAGTCAAGAGTGAGTTTATAAATCTGGCAGGAGGAGCAGATGTTGGGAAAGGTGAGCGTTGAGCACTGTCATGGGGGTGGTGGGGGACAGGTGGCAGAGGAGCAAGGGCAGGGAGGGCATGGAGGCAAGGCCATCTGATTCCAAGCAATTCATAACAGAATGTCTTTCTGGTGCTTCCCACTCCCTCCTTTTCCTTTCCCCTTTTCTCAAAAATGATTCCCCTCTCTTTGCCCTATTTCCATTCAGAAATTTGTTTTATGCAACAGCAGTACAGTGCAAAACATAAAATTACTACAGTACTGTGTAAAAGTCTTAAGCTCCCTACTATATATATGTGCCTATGACATTTACAGAATATTGTACATCAATGACATACACCATCACTCCACTATGTGATACGTGCGCACCTCACTTAAAGTAATAAATGAACTAAGACTCACATCTCTTGGCTCCCTCATTTTCCTTTCAATTAGTTTTATGCTTTGGAGTTACAAAACATAACAATACTCACAAACTTCTCCCGAATATCAACAGGACTGACAAATTTCTCCCGAATGTGTAACAAACAGTTACAGCATGAAAATGAAATGATTTTTAAGCATTTCTGGCATTTCCTTAATAAGCTTATTTTTTAGCTTGTGTCCTGGTTCAGTATGTCAAAATCAGGTCAAAATATTCCCAAAAACTTGTCTATGATGTGACCATGTCCGCTTGACAACTCTGGGTTTTGGTTGACTGACAAATGGCATGTAGAGCTCTGTTTTTTTAAAATGTTCTCTCACCTCCAAAATGCACAGAGGGAGCTAGGAAAAAGCAGAAACTAGGTAAGTAGAACATTTTAACCTTCATTTTATGGGAAATAATGGCTAAAAGATATATAGGTTAGGTTGTAACATTAAGTAAAGCAAAAGCAGAAAAAATGGAGCTGGGCAAGTGGAGAAAAGGGTGAGAAAGACGAAAGGAAGGGGAAAAGAAAAGCAAGGTTAAACGTAGAATTAGCAGCGACATTTCCACTCAGGAGGAAAATCCAGTAAGGAACCGTTCAGTTTGCTAGTGGGTGACTGTGACATTGGCAATTAAATCTCTAGTACACTCCCTAATGGTCAAGAGAAGCTATGGTCTAGTTCTTAAAGTCTATTGAGAATTGGTGATACTTTAACCGATCATTGGTTTCCAGTTTTGTAGCTAGTGCGCCTAGTGAAACAGTGGAGGAAGGCAGCAATATCTACAGTGGTGAAGATTCTAGGGCTCAAAAGTTTTCCCTTACTCCTCATAATTCACAAGGAATATTTTCATTCTTACCATGACAGCTGATCCTTCTTTTCCATCAAAGGCTGATCTGCCTTCACCAGACAAGAAAAAATCAAGTCTGCTCTCTAAAGTAATTTATAATCATATTAAAAAATGGAAGCTCACCTGCATACATTCAGTAGGCCCCCACTCAATTTACAAAGCACCTGCCATCTGCAAAGCCTGACAGCTCTGGATGGTTTAAACTGCCCGCCCATCTAGATTCCATCAAGCAGGTTAGACTAAAATTGACATCAGTAGATCCATTCTTAACTTTTAAAGCCATTGACTTGTAGGGGTAAACTTCTGACTCTTAGAATTAATATTACAGCAATATTACAGTTAATCTGAGTACCTAATTGTTATATTAGTGGTCAATCAATGTAGTTATTTCTCTCAACCACTAACTGGTTTAATGTTAATTTCTTTTGTTCATAATTCATAAAAGATCACAATGTAACTAAGAGTTAAAAACTCTTGACATGAATTTCAGTGTTTAAATGATATATTATATTTACCCCAGATAATGTTAATTAGGTCACTCATGGGAACAACAATGTTGGCAAAAGCATTTTTTTCTTTCTGTGAAGTCCCGTTGTGAAATGACAAGTCAGAGCTTTGTGGAATTTATTGGACCGAGCTGAAGAAGTTAAATAGGATCTCTATCCAGACTCATTTATGTTCTGATGATAGGGTCATCTACATAAATCATAAGTACACAGAAGCTGGCTTGCAGTCTGACACAAGTGAAACTTCTGTGAATCTCTAACAAGCTTTTAAGCAATGATTATTGGTGATATCCAATCTGTGAGAGTCTGAAAGAATCTTTTGACTTGCTCTTAAAGAGCCAAACAGTGGTGATATTTAATCATTAAAACTTTAAAAAAATCTTTAGGAAAGCTCTTAAAAGACAAATATTGGCGATATTCAATCACCTACTGTCTTTTGTGACTCCTCTTGTTTATTGATGTGTTTTAATGATTGCACTCTGCATCAGGTTTTATTTTATCTTCTTTATCTATCAGGAGGAATTAAAAATGCATTTAAAGTCATTGAGGTATGCATGAGCTAAACATAAATATAAGCACTAAATGCCACTCCAACAAAAATATAATTTCATGTTAAATCTTACAGGAAAATAAGGCATATATTTAGCATACTGATTTTGATGTGTGCATCAAATTACAAAATAAATAAGTTAATGACTTTGGTGAAATAGTATGCATGGGAATTTGACACAAACACATCAATATACTGAAAATAGCACACGGAGGAATATCAGTTCAAAGCGGTCTATTTTTGCCCTTTGGAGCCAGAATATGCAATGAGGTATATAATGCCATTATTTAACTCGGACTGCATGGTAGATTCCTTATTGTTCCAGCATTGAACTTAAGTCATCAGCGCTGCGAGGCAGTGGCTCTACTAGTTGTGCCAGAGTGCTGTCGAAGAGAGTTGTACCAAGTTTATACACCAGTATCCTGAGGAAATTCCTACTCAATTTAATGTCACAGTGATGAGCCCAAATTCTCTCACAGTTTGAAAATCACCTGATTTAATAGGATTGAATAATATTGCTACTTTTCAGTAGTGTTTCTAAAGCAAGACATTTGAGAGGCATTATTGGATTATGTTTTAATTAAATAAGGCAAAAATAGAAATCTATTTCCCACAGCAATTTATAATCCCTTTTCAGCGACCTCAGGCCTGAACCTGAAAGATTATACTTAACGTGTGTGTCGGTTTGGCCTGCGTAAGTATTGTGATTTTGTTGCAGGAAGGGCTGCTCTGTCTCAATAAGAAATGTGATTACAGGCTAAAAACACTTGCAGGAGTGTAATTTAAAACAGATATATGGAGTTAGTAATATCACATTTAAATAGAAAATAACTACAAAAAGGGATGAATTTGAACCCCCAAAACATCTGAAATATATCAAAAACCACACTGGGCACTTCATTATTCAAGTGTTCCAAGATCTTAAGGTCTTGAGTATGTTAATGATTCCAAACATTCGACAGCATTTACCAGAGCAACTACTTAGCTTGGTGCATTCTGTTTTAAAGAGTTTACTGTAGCCTTATCAGTAGCTGTCAATAGTTACCTTTTTCAATTTAATTTTATCATTTCTATCAAGCCAAGAGAAACAGTCCAGGTACCCACCATTGACCTAGCCTCCTCCTCCACATTTTCACCAGCACCAACCTTGTACAAGCTGGTAAGTGGCCATTGGCACTGAGGCTGGCATCAACAGCTTGCAGGAGTATTAAAAATCATGGTGTAAATTAATTTTGATTCCAAACAGGAAAATACTTTATCTTAATATTTCATGATAAACAAATTAACAGCTAAAATATGAAATTAGCACTGACTCTTATAGTTACAGTAATTGAAAGCAAATTCAGACAGAATCCTACAATTTATGTTGGATTTCAATCACTGTTGAATTCACTGTCACTTCTCTTCCAGAATGCCAATGTTGATGAAGAATAGTTTCAGAATCAGAATCAGATTTATTATCACCGGTATGTGATGTGAAATTTGTTAACATTGCAGCAGCAGTTCAATTCAATACATAATCTAGCAGAGAAAAAATATATTATAATAAGAAGAAATAAACAAGTAAATCAATTAAGTATACTGAATAGATTTTAAAAATGTGCAAAAACAGAAATACTCTATATTCAAAAAAAAGTGATGTAGTGTCCAAAGATTCAATGTCCATTTAGGAATCGGATGGCAGAGGGGAAGAAGCTGTTCCTGAATCACTGAGTGTGTGCCTTCAGGCTTCTGTCCCTCCTACCTGATGGTAACAGTGAGAAAAGGGCATGCCCTGGGTGCTGGAAGTCCTTAATTATGTACGCTGCCTTTCTGAGACACCGTTCCCTAAGGATGGCCTGGGTACTTTGTAGGCTAGTACCCAAGATGGAGCTGACTAGATTTACAACCCTCTGCAGCTTCTTTCGGTCCTGTGCAGTAGCCACTCCATACCAGACAGTAATGCAGCCTGTCAGAATGCTCTCCACGGTACAACTATAGAAGTTTTTGAGTGTATTTATTGATATGCCAAATCTCTTCAAACTCCTGTCTTGCCTTCTTTATAACTACATCGATATGTTGGGACCAGGTTATATCCTCAGAGATCTTGACTTGAAGCTGCTCACTCTCTCCATTTCTGATCCCTCTATGAGGATTGGTATGCATTCCTTCATCTTACCCTTCCTGAAGTCCACAATCAACTCTTTCATCTTACTGACATTGAGTGCCAGATCGTTGCTGCGGCACCACTCCACTAGAACAATGGTTGTATTGTCAGCAAATTTAGAGATGGCATTTGAGCTTGCCTAGCCCCACGGTCATGGGTAGATAGAGATTAAAGCAGTGGGCTAAGCACAGACCCCTGAGGTGCGCCGGTGTTGACTGTCACCAATCCACACAGATTGTGGTCTTCTGGTTAGGAAGCTGAGGACCCAATTGCAGAGGGAGGTTCAGAGGGCCAGGTTCTGCAACTTCTCAATTAGAATTGTGGGAATGATGGCATTAAATGCTGAGCTATAGTCAATGAACAGCACCCTGACATAGGTGTTTGTGTTGTCCAGGTAGTCTAAAGCCGTGCGGAGAACTATTGACATTGCATCTGCCATTGACCTATTGTTGTAGTAGGCAAATTGCAATGCTTGCAGATCCTTGCTGAGGCAGGAGTTTGGTCTAGTCATGACCAACCACTCAAACATTTCACACTATAGATGTGAGTGCTACTGGGCGATAGTCATTAAGGCAGCTCACATTATTTTTCTTAAGCACTGGGAAAATTCTGCCCATAGCAGTTAGAGGTTGAAAATGTCCTTGAATTCTGATGGATTTATATACATCCCCTTGTTTCATTCTTTCTCAGTGGTTTGCTATTGACCAAAGCTCTCTTCAAAAGGTGAGTTTTTATTGCACTTCTATATCTATTGATACATATACAATAAAAAAGCAATGTTAGCATTCATTTCAAGAGGTCTAAAATATAAGTGCAGGGATGTGATGCCAAGGCTTTTTAAGGCACTGGTGAGGCCTCATCTTGAGTATTGTGAACAGCTTTGGACTCCTCATCTAAGAACAGATGTGCTGGCATTGGAGAGGGTTCAGAGGAGGTTCACAGGGAAGATTCCAGGAATGAAAGGGTTATCATATGATGAATGCATGATAGCTCTGTGCCTGTAGTTGCTGGAATTTAGAAGAATGAGGGGGGAACTCATTGAAAGCTTTCAAATGTTTTAAGTCCTAAACACCTAGGCAGAGCAGATGTGGAAGGATAGTTCCCATGGTGAGGGAGTCTAGGACAAGACAACATAACCTCAGGATAGAGGGACATCCATTTAAAATAGAGATGCAGAAAAATTTCTTTAACCAGAAGGTGGTGAATTTGTGTAATTTGTTACCACAGACAGCTGTGGAGGCCCGGTTGTTGGGTTTATTTAAGGCAGAGTTTATTTAATATCTTCTTGATTGGCCATGGCATCAAAGTTTTCAGGAAGAAGACTGGAGAGTGGGGCTGAGGAAGGGGGAGAAATGATCAACCATGATTGCATGGCAGAGCAGACTTGATGGGCCAAATGGCCTAATTCTGCATCTATGTCTTCTGGTCTTATGGTCTTATGCTAAGAACTGCATCTTGATGCCTAGAAATTCACCCTCAGTTGTTAAATAAAAACATGTTATTGAGCATCTTCTACAGAGCTGATGTTCTTATATAACGCAATTATCGATACTGGATTTATTTCAAGGGAAGAAACCCATCAGCATTTGGGTTAAATTTCTCCACAGCAAATGAAGCTTTAAACCTTTCATCGTCATAGACAGTATATCTACAGTGGTAATTTTTTTTTAATCAAGGAAGTTTAATAATTTAACTTTTTCCATTTGTAAAGATAAAGTAATAATCAACCTGCTTTCTGCATACATTTCAGCTTCATAAATCTTGAATTAACTATCCATGCTTCATTGTTCTGAATAATGAAAAAGGTCAATAGAGAGAATGCTAACAAACTAAAGTGTGAGGTCTTGGCCACAGACAGAAATGATTAAGACTAACAATGAGTTTGAAGAATTTGCATTGCTATATTCCTGAAACAGAGATAAATGACAATAAGTGGTAAAATTAAAAACTTGTCAAATCACTTAAGTACTAAAAGCTATGCAATTTTGACATGAACTATTTCAAATAAAGTTCAAGGGGAATCCTGGCAGAATTAGCAAACTGCTGGCTGCTACCACATGCTGTAGCTAAGTATTTTATTTACCAAGAGATATCAGTGCTGGACACTGGAATATTCTCCAGTACTTTTCATTCTATAGAAGTATCTAGCTATAGTTACAGCTTTGAACTGGTTAATTCACTGGACTAGAAGCCAGAGTGCTGGACTGTTTATCCAGAGAAAACATAACATGGCAATTCAGGAGATTAATTAAATAAATTTGAAATTATTCTTATTCATGATGACCATGAAGCTACTGGAATGTTGTAAAACCAATCTATTTTACTAATATCCTTCAGGGAAGGAAATCCAATGTACTTAATTGGCCTGTCCTTTATGTAACTGCAGGGCAACCATTGAGTTTGACTCATAATTGTATCCTTAGTGAAGGTGCAGTTATAGGTGGATAATAAATGCCCACATTGCTGTTGCCATCACAAATTAATAAATAAAACAAATATCTACCCAGGTATCCCTTAACTTGTGCTTTAACTTTGACTTCAGAAGATTATCTTCTGCTGAGAGACAAGGGATTCTGCAGATGCTGGAAATTCAAAACAACTCACACAAAAGGCTGGAGAAACCCACCTAGGTCTGACAGTGTCTATGGAAGTGAATAAACAGTTGATGTTTCAGGCCGAGGCCCTTCTTCGGTACTGCCAGTAGAGGTACTTAATATGTCAAATCATATGCATGATGATTTAAGGATTTAAAAGTGCTATTCATGAATACACTCAAAAATACTAAAATCATTATTTCAAATTACAGGCTATCTAAACAGTGGAGTTTAGTTTACTGCTTCACCATATCCCATTATAAATTAAAGATTGATGTAGATGGTGAACTAATCAGGCATTGGCTTAAGTGAAGTGAATACCCCTGCATTCTTGTAAGTGCAACCGCTTGGCATAAGGATGTTGAAATTTGACTTCTTTTGGGACACAGGCATAGGTTAGCTTGAGATTGGAATAGATTTCTTCTTTGGGCTTGACTGTTTCCTTTCATATATGCTTATTTGACTGTAGTTTACCCTCCTCATATCAGAATAAACTAAAAGATCATGAGGTTTTTTTGTTGCCACAGGGAGAGTCTCTGTGATGCCAGACAAGCATACTCTGTGAGCTTGCCTTATTCTGCTTGCTGTTTCTAACATGGGGCCACAGTATCAGTGTTAAAACCACTGAGTTTCCTTAAAATATTGGGTCTGGTTTTATGAGAATGATTTGAAGATCATGAAATTAAATGTAAGTTATTATGTAAGAACACCATCATGTCTCACAAGGAAGACTTATCTACAGATATCTGAGGATCAAGGTCCAACTGAAAAGTCATAACCTAACGACTACAGGATATTGAGAAACTAGCTGGCAACTATGCCATGCATGGACATTTTGGTATTATCGAGACAACCTAGAGCCCCCTACATCCAAGGAAGTACACCAGTCAGAGCCATAGATCGAGGACAGACAACGAGTTTGAAAGGAGCTCTGAGAAATTTTCACAGACTGAGACCTATCTTTGATGCATCTCCTTGACTCTATCCCTTAGTGTACTTCCCATTATATTCCCAGAATTTTCACAGTCTATCAATAGTCTATTGATGAAAAGTAAGGTCTCAGTAGTAGATGATTGTTTTTGATGAAGTACAAAACATGACAGAGAAGTTCAAATTTGTGATTTCATATTCATCATCTGGGAAAAGAATGGGATGGGGTATCTCGGTGTCACAACATCTTCAAGAAAGGAAGATAATTACGGAAGAACTTCCCTGCTGTCCACACTGGGAAAATTTACTACAAGGAATGAACTAAATCCTCACTGGATGCATAATGCAGGCCTGCTTCTAGGACTCTATGCCCAAAACAGACCCAATTACAATACAGACTGGTATCAAACAGTCAAAACCACTTTCATCTCAATTATCTACTATTGCTTTTCACTTCTCAGAAGACCCATTTTAGACTAGAATTGACCTAGAGGATGAAGAGGAATCTATCCAGCTTTGTTTATCTCTATTCCAAAATGAAATCAGAGAAGATAACACTCCTATATGTGCACATTTGGAGGCCTTTACTGCAGGGGATAGTTTCTGCACTAAGGTGTCTTTATATTGTCATGAAAAGCCGTTGCAACATCAATCACTCCAAAATAATACAAATGCATTATATAATCTTCATAAGAAATATCCCTTCCTATATCATAGATGTCAGCTCTCAGCATAAATACACATTGATAATGAAATTCATATTGCTTCCATAGCACCAGTACAGTATTTAGTGAGCTTGAGAAAAGGAGTGTTTGAGGATCAGGACTTCAAACCCAGAATCAACCTCACTGTCCATCCAGAACAGTATTCAGTAATTACTTGCTCTCTTGTGGGTCTTGAAGATCTGGACAATCTAAAGCAGGCATCCAGGATACTAAAAATCAAACACCAACTCTGTTTCCACAAAGCCTCCAATTCTAATCTCAACGTCAGCTTCCTTCCTCATGCCACATTCTCAGTATTGAAGATCTGAACATCATCAATCCATTTAAAATGCAGAAGCAAATCTAAACATACTGAGCAGCTCAAGCTCATACAAATGGAGTGAGCAGAGATGATGTATAAATGGAGCACAACTTACTTTCTAACTTATGTTGCAGAACAAAATCACTCATCTCTCTCTGTACAACTTCTACTCAACTGTATGCCACCTTTTAACAAAGCAACCCCAACAATCCTGCTTCTCTTCTTTCATCTTTATAGCCCTGCAACTTCTTCACATGCCCATCAATTCTTCTTTGCCACTTACTTCTATTAAGGAGCAACTTATAGCAATCAATCAGTACATCTTTGGGAAACTGTAAGAAAGAGGATTCTTAGGGGAAACCTACACTGTCACATGGAGAACATGCAAGTGCCACACAAAGGTATCAGAGGTCAGGATTTTACCCAGGTCTCCTGGGCTGTGTGGCAGCACTGCTAACTGTTATGCCACTGTGCCCCTCCATGTCTCAGTATACTCAGCCAATAATCCCATCACAAACAAGAGAACATTTGTAGATGTTTGAAACCCAAGCGACACGCACAACACGCTGAAGGAACTCAGTAGGAGTTCACTACCATTCAGAGCCCCAAACAGTCCTTCCACTTGAGGCAACATTTCACCTGTGAGTCTGTTGGGGTCATCTACTATGTCTGGTGCTCCTGTGTTGGCCTCCTTTCTATTGGTGAAACCCGATGTAGATTGGGAGACTGCTCCACCGAGCACCTACACTCCATCCACCAGAAAAAGTGGGATCCCCCTGTGGCCACCCATTTTAATTCCACTCCCATTCTGATATTGCTATCCATGGCCTTCTCCACAGTCATGATGAGGCCACACTTAGGTTAGAAGAACAACACCTTATATTCCTTAGATAAGAGGTTCTGTGGGAGAGATCAAGAACCCCGGATGGTCTGTTGCCTCCCTGGTGTCAGGGTCCGTGATATCAGATAGAGATCCCAGTATTCTCAGGATGGAGGGTGAGCAGCCAGATGTCGTGGTCCACACAAGGACCAATGATGTGGATAGGAAGGAGGAGGAAGTCCTGCAAAGAGAGTTTAGGGAGTTAGGTGCAACGTTGAAGGACAGGACCTCCAGGGTTGCAATCTCAGGACTGCTAACTGTGCCACGTGCTAGTGAGGCTAGAAATAGGAAAATAAGGCAGCTCAATATGTGGCTAAGGAGATGGTGCAGGAAGGAGGGTTTCATGTTTCTGGACAATTGGGCTTTGTTCAAGGGAAGGTTGGACTTGTTCCAATGGGATGGTTTGCACCTGAAATGGAGGGGGACTAACATCCTTGCGGGTAGATTTGCCAGTGCTGCTCCAGGGGGTTTAAACTAGATTTGCAGGGGAAGGGGAATCAGTGTTAGAGCAGATACTGAGGTGGAGGAGGATAAAGGTCATGTGAGGACTGCATGTATAGACAGAAATCAAAGGTTTGTATATGATAGAAATGTTCTCAGGTGCATCTATTTCAATGCAAGGAGTATTGTAGGTAAGGCAGATGAGCTTAGGGCGTGGATTGACACGTGGGATTATGACATTATTGCTATTAATGAGACTTGGTTGCAGGAGGGGCAGGACTGGCAGCTCAATATTCTGGGGTTCCATTGTTTCAGACGTGATAGAGGGGGAGGGATGAAAGGGGGAGGAGTGGCATTACTAGCCAGGGAAAATATCACAGCTGTGTGTAGACAGAACACCCCAGAGGGCTTGTCTACAGAGGCCATATGGGTGGAGCTGAGGAACGGGAAAGGTGTGACCACACTAACAGAGGTGTATTATAGACCGCCCAACAGTCAGAGAGAATTGGAGAAGCAAATCCGTAGAGAGATAGCAGACCGATGTAAGAAACAATAAGTTGTATTAGTAGGAGTTGTAACTTTCCACATATCGACTGGGACTCATACACTGTTAAAGGGCTAGTTGGCTTGGAGTTTGTCAAATGTGTTCAGGAAAGTCTTCTAAATCAATATGTACCTACGAGAGAGGATTCAATACTTGATCTCCTATTAGAGAACCAGACAGGTCAGGTGACAGAAGTATGTGAAGGCAAACATTTTGGGACCAGTGACAATAATGTCATTAGTTTCAAGTTAATTATGGATAAGGATGGTCCTCGAGTTGAGGTTCTAAATTGGAGAAGGGCCGATTTTGTGGAAATGAGAAAGGATCTAGGAAGTGGATTGGGATGAGTTGTTTTCTGGCAAGGATGTGTTCAGTAAGTGGGAGGCCTTCAAAGGTGAAATTTTGAGAGTGCAAAGTTTGCATGTTCCTGCCAGCATTAAAGGCAAAGTTAACAGGCATAGGGAACCTTGGTTTTCAAGGAATATTGGCAATCTGGTTAAGAAAAAGAGAGTGGTGCATAGCAGGTATAGGCAACAAGGAACAAATGAGGTACTTGAAGAGTATAGAAAATGTAAGAAAATACTAAAGAATCAAATCAGGAAGGTAAAAAGAAGACATAAGGTTGCTTTGGCAGATAATGTGAAGGTAAACCCGAAGGGTTTCTACAAGTATATTAAGAGTAAACGGATAATAAGGGACAAAATTGGTTCCCTAGAAGATCAGACTGGTTGTCTATGTGTAGAGCCTCACAAGATGGGGAAGATCTTAAACAGTTTTTTTTGCATCAGTAGCATATATAGAAGGAAGGGAAACAAGCAATAGTGTCATGAAACATAAAGAGATTAAAGAGGAGGAGGTGCTTGCTGCCTTACAGTAAATAAAGGTAAATAAATCCCCTGGGCCTGATATGATATTTCCTCGGACCTTGAGAGAGACTAGTAGATATATTTAAAATATCCTTAGCCACCAGTGCAGTGCCAGAGGATTGGAGGGTAGCTCATGTTGTTCTGTTGTTTAAAAAAGGCTACAAAAATAAACCAGGTACTGAGAAGTCGAGTGTGTGTGTGTGTGTGTGTGTGTGTGTGTGTGTGTGTGTGTGTGTGTGTGCGTGCGTGTGTGCATGCATGCATGTGTGTAGGCCTCCTTTAGTCTCGATAGACCATGGATTTGCATCTTGGAAAGTTTCCAGGGCACAAGCCTGGGCAAGGTTTTTTTTTATTGAAGGTTGGCGGTTGCCCAAGCTGCAAGTCTCCTCGCTCCATGCCACCAATGGTGTCCAAGGGAAGGGCATTAGGACCCATACAGGTTGGCACCGGTGTCATCGCAGAGCAATGTGTGATTAAGTACCTTGCTCAAGGACACACATGGAAGCCTCAGCCAAGGCTCGAACTAGCAACCTTCAGATAACTAGATGAATGCCTTAACCACTTAGTCACATGCCAACATGGTCGGATATACAAGTATTCGGACAGCCAAGGGCTGATTAAGGGTAGTCAGCATGGCTTTGTGCATGGTAAATCATGTTTAACGAATCTTGTAGAATTTTATGAGGAGGTTACCAAGAAAGTAGATGAAGGAAAGGCTGTGGGTGTTGTCTACATGAACTTTAGTAAGGCCTTTGACAAGGTCCCACATGGGAGGTTAGTTCAGAAGGTTCAGGTGCTAGGTATCCATGGAGAGGTTGTAAACTGGATTTGAAATTTGCTGTGTGGGAGAAGACAGAGCGTGGTAGTGGATGATTGCTTCTCAGACTGGAGGCCTGTGACTAGTGGTGTGCCTCAGGGATCTGTGCTGGGACCATTGTTGTTTGTTGTCTATGTCTATGATCTAGATGATAATGTGGTAAATTGGATCAGCAAGTTTGCTGATAACACTAAGATTGGAGGTGTTGTGGATAGCGAGGAAGGCTTTCAAAGCTTGCAGTGGGATCTGGACCAACTGGAAAAAGGGGCCAGAAAATGACAGATGGAATTTAATAAAGACAAGTGTAAAGTGTTGTATTTTGAAAGGACAAATCAAGATAGGACATACACAGTAAATGGTAGGGCACTGAGAAGTGTGGAGGAGCAAAGGGATCTGGGAGTTCAGCTACATAATTCCCTGAAAGTGGTTTCACAGGTAGACAGGGTTGTAAAGAAGGCTTTTGGCATCCTGGCATTCATAAATCAAAGTATTGAGTAGAGGAGTTGGGATGTTATGATGAGGTTGTATAAGACATTAGTGAGGCCAAATTTGGAGTATTGTGTGCAGTTTTGGTCACCTAACTATTGGAAGGATATCAGTAAGACTGAAAGAGTGCAAAGAAGATTTTCTAGGATGTTGCCAGGTCTTCAGGAGTTGAGTTACAAGGGATTATTGAACAGGTTAGGAATTTATTCCTTGGAGCATAGAAGAATGAGGGGGGATTTGATAGAGGTTTACAAAATTATGAGGGGTATAGACAGAATAAATTTGAGTAGGCTCTTTCCACTTAGATTAGAAGAGATAAGTATGAGAGGACATGGCTTTAGGGTGAAAGGGGAAAGGTTTAGGGGGAACATTAGAAGGAACTTCTTCACTCAGAGAGTTGTGGAAGTGTGGAACGAACTGCCATCTGACATGGTAAATGTGGGCTCACTCTTAAGTTTTAAGAATAAAATGGATAGATACATGGATGGGAGGGGTCTGGAGGGTTATGAACTAGGGGCAGGTCAATGGGACTAGCAGAATAAAGTTTCAGCACAGACTAAAAGGGCCAAATGGCCTGTTTTCTGTGCTGTAGTGTTCTATGGTTCTAATCCATCTGGATAGCCTCCAACCTGATGGCATGAACATCGATTTCTCAAACTTCTGTTAATGCCACCCCACTTCACAATTCCCATCCCCTTTCCCTTCTCTCATCTTATCTTCTTGCCCACCCATCACCCTCCTCTGGTGCTCCTCCCTCTTTTTCTTTCATCCATGGACTTGTGTCCTCTTCTAACAGATTCTCCCTTTTCCAACCTGTATGTCTTTCACCAAACAACTTCCCATCTCTTTACTTCATCCCTTCCTCTTCAGATTTCACCTATCACCTCATGTTTCTCTCTTCCTCCCCCCCACCCCTCTCACCTTCTAAATCTACTCCTGAGCTTTATTTTTCCAGTCCTGCCGAAAGGTCTCAGCCTGAAATGTCAACTGTACTCTTTTCCATAGATGCTGCCTGACCTGTTGAGTTCCTCCAGAACTTTTTGTGGATCAGCTGATAACCCCATCTGGCACCAAATGTAACAGATTCTCTCTATTGCACATGAGGTCTCTGCAGCTTTCTAAGAACCCACAGAACTGTAGTAGGAGCAAGTTATCCTCAACCTGAGTGATTACTTAAGAGAAAGGATATTGAACACGAAAAACTATCAAGAAATCTTTTATTGGGGAATAAGAACTAATAATACTTCAGTCTTGGTTGGTATGCTTGAATTCTTATCTCTGAGTCCATAAATAGATTCAGTTCTTCTATTAATAACAATTGATTATGAGCAGCATGACAAATAATTGCTTGGACATTCCTAGGGAAAGCAAGGAGAATTTCACATTGAAAGTGTCTGGAGATGAAGAACAGATAACAAAAAATAATATCAGTAGTTGTGGTCATCATGTAAATCTGACCTCAATATGGCTGACTCAAATGTTATTTCTCTATGAAAATATTAATATTTTCATTTATCTTGGAAATCCTTCAAAACTGCTCCTTCTCCAGCCAGCATAACATGATCAAGATGAGAAAGAAGCTCCTTGCTATTTGCATTAAGTGTGTTTCTACCACCATTCTTACGAAGTTATTGTACTCGATATTTGGTTCTGCAAAAAATTTTTCGCCGAAGTGTCAACTAATGAAAGGAACTGACTGTCTTTTTTATTCTTTGGAACCATAATTGTGCTCTATAGAAAATGCCGTGCATTGCCATTTCGTCTTGCTCTTTCTTTGCTAATAAATGCATGTTGATTGGCAATAATAGATCCCTTTAAATGCAAAACAAGTTAATCGGGTGGTTGAAAGGGGATATGGTGTGTTGGCTTTCATCAATCAGGGGACTGAGTTCAAGAGCTGCTCTATAATTAGCTCACACTTGGAGTATTGTGTTTGGTTCTGGTTGTCTCATTATAGAAAAAATGTAGAAGCTTCAGAGAGGGTGCAGAGGAGATTTACCAGAATGCTGGTAAATCTCCCACTCTCCTCTGAAGGAGAGAGCATGTTTTATAAGGAAAGGTTGAAAGAGGTAGTAAAGTTTTTCTTATTGGAGTGAAGGAGAATTTGATAGAAGATATAAGATGATAAGAGACATAGACAGAATAGGCAGCCGGAACCTTTTCCTAGGGCAATAATGGCTAATATCAGAGGGTATACTTTTAAGACAATAGGAGGAAAGTACAGGGGGGAATGGCAGAGGTAGTTTTCTTACACAGAGAGTGGTGGGTGCATGGAACTCATTGCCAGAAGTGATGACAGAGGCACATTAATTAGGGGCATTTAAGAAATTCCTGGAAGACACTACAGCTGTGAGAAGTGAATCCAGCTGCAGCTTCTAACAATCCACATTAAGGAGTTGGAGCTGGAACTGGATGGACTCTGGATCATTTGGAAGGCTGAAGGGGTGATAGATAGGACATATAGAGAGGTAGTTACACCCAAGGTGCAGGACACAGGAAACAGGTGATAGTGAGGAAGGGGGAAGGGGTTAAAGTGCTTGTACAGAGTGATGTGCAGGCACATCACTTTGGATACAGTCGGGGGGTGGATGATCGAACAGAGGAAAGTCACAGTGGTTGGGTGTCTGGCACTGAATGAATCTTCCTCTGTGATTCAGAAGGGAAGGGGGAAGAAGAGGCATTATGTGGTGATAGGGGATACGTTAGTTAGTGGAACAGACAGGAGGTTCTGTGAGTGAGAGCGAAATTCCCACATGGTATATTGCCTCCCAGATGCAAGGCTCCGGGATATCTTGAATTGAGTCCTTAGCAATCTTAAGTTGCAAGATGAACAGCTCTACATCGGGAGTTCAGGGAGTTAGGTACTAATTTCAAGGACAGGACCTCCAGGGTTGCGATTTCAGGACTGCTATCCATGCCATTATTTGTGAGGCTAGAACAAGGAAGATTATACAGTTTAATATGTGTCTAAGGAGTTGGTGTAGGAGAGAGGGAATAAGATTTTTGGATAATTGAGTTCCCTTCCAGGGAAGGGGGGACCTGTACAGAAGGAACAGTTTGCAACTAAACTGGAGGGGGGCAAATATCCTAGTAGGAAAGTTTGTTAATGCTGCATGGTGGGGTTTAAACTAGATTTGCAGGGGGATGGGAACTGGAGTGCCAGAACGGGAGGCAGGTGCTGGTAAGGCCTCAGGCAACATTAGGAATCCGAAGGTTGAGCATGACACAACTAGTGTCCTGAGCTGCCTACACTTCAATACAAGAAGTATCGTAGGAAAGGCGGATAAAAGTGCTGAAAATAAGGTATTGTAGCGCCTCTTTTCCTAGCGTATCCGAACCGACTCACAATTAGATAGCCTACGGGGGTTTGCGAGCACAGAGCTTTGGAACCTCTTCGCCATGGGGGGCCGGTTGACAGAGGCTTAAAAGTGAGGCTGAAGTTTTCGAATAAAGTTTTTCCTTCGACTGCAGTTACCGACTCCGTGTCGTAATTCTAGCGCTGCTTGTAGCACACCGCTACAATTGGTGACCCCGACGGTCCAAACGATTTTTGGACCAGAAATGACCGACGCCGCCTCTGTTCATGCGGTTTCGTTGAAACTGCCGGGTTTCTGGACACAGCGCCCGGACCTATGGTTCCAGCAAGCCGAAGCCCAATTCCACGTTCGCCGGATCACCTCAGAAGACACCCGCTACTACTACGTGGTGGGCTCCCTCGACCAGGACACAGCTGCCCAGGTCGCGGAGTTCGTACAGTCGCCCCCGGCAGACGGCAAGTACACGGAATTCAAAGCCCTGCTCCTCGGGACTTTCGGACTCTCACGGCGCGAGCGGGCTGCCCGTTTACTGCACCTGGACGGCTTGGGCGACAGACCTCCATCGGCTTTAATGAATGAGATGTTGTCTCTGGCCGAGGGACACACAGGCCTCATGTTTGAGCAGGCATTCCTGGAGCAGCTGCCCGAGGACATACGCCTGCTGCTGTCCGACGCGGATTTCAGTGACCCCCGGAAGGTGGCAGCCCGGGCGGACTTGCTGTGGAACGCCAAAAAGGTGAGCGGGGCGTCCATCGCACAGATCTCCCAGCCACGCTCCCGGCAGCAAACCAGTCCAGGCCCGGCCGCAGAGCCCACTAACCCCCGGCCCAATGACCACTGGTGCTTCTACCACCAGCAGTGGGGCGCAGAAGCCCGCCGTTGTCGCCCGCCCTGCAAGTTCCCGGGAAACGCCAGGGCCAGCCGCCGCTGATGGCTACGGCGGCTGGCCATCGGGATAGCCTCCTGTATGTGTGGGATAGCAGGTCGGGACGCCGGTTTTTGGTCGATACTGGGGCTGAGGTCAGCGTTTTACCTCCGATGAGTTACGACACCCGCAGCAGGGCACCGGGTCCCCCCCTGAGGGCCGTGAATGGCAGCACAGTAAGGACCTATGGCACCCGTCAGGTGCAGCTACAGTTCGGCCCCAGCCAGTTCACGTGGGACTTCACACTGGCCGCCGTAGCCCAACCGCTTCTGGGTGCGGATTTTTTGCGAGCTCACAGCCTGCTGGTTGACCTGCCCAGGAAGAGACTGGTACACGCCGAGACCTTTCAGACGTTCTCCCTGGGCGCGGCCCAGTTGCCAGCCCCTCACCTCGGCTCCATCACGCTGTCCGACAACGATTTCACCAGGGTCCTGGCGGAGTTCCCATCGGTTCTGGCACCACAGTTCACAGCAGCCATGCCCAGGCACGGCGTACAGCACCACATCCCGAAACAGGGACCACCCCTCCATGCCCGTGCTCGGCGGCTTCCCCCGGACAAGCTCCGACTGGCGAAGGAGGAGTTCCAGAGAATGGAGGAATTGGGGATCATCCGGCGGTCCGACAGCCCCTGGGCTTCCCCCCTGCACATGGTGCCCAAAGCGACGGGGGGCTGGAGACCGTGCGGCGACTACCGCAGGCTGAACGAGGCTACCACACCGGACCGCTACCCTGTGCCGCACATTCAGGACTTTGCGGCAAACCTGCACGGCGCCCGGATCTTCTCCAAGGTCGACCTTGTCCGAGGGTACCATCAAATCCCGATGCATCCTGACGACGTCCCCAAAACGGCTCTCATCACCCCGTTTGGCCTCTTCGAGTTCCTCCGCATGCCGTTCGGCCTGAAGAATGCCGCACAGACGTTCCAGCGGTTAATGGACGCGGTGGGACGGGACCTGGACTTCGCGTTCATCTATTTGGATGACATCCTCATAGCCAGTGGCAGTCGTCAGGAGCATCTGTCCCACCTCCGTCAACTCTGCGCCCGACTGAGTGAGTACGGTCTTACAATCAACCCTGCCAAATGCCAGTTCGGACTCGATACCATTGACTTCCTGGGCCACAGGATTACTAAAGACGGGGCAACCCCTCTGCCCGCTAAGGTAGATGCGGTCCGCCACTTCCCCCGACCCACCACGATCAAAGGCCTTCAGGAATTCGTAGGTATGGTCAATTTCTACCGCCGCTTCCTCCCTTCAGCTGCCCGGATCATGCGCCCCCTGTTCGCCCTGATGTCGGGTCCGAGCAAGAACATTACCTGGGACGAGGAGTCCGCCGCCGCTTTCGTTCAAACGAAGGAAGCTTTGGCGAACGCCGCAATGCTAGTACATCCCAGAATGGACGCCCCTACCGCCCTCACAGTGGACGCATCAAACACGGCAGTCGGTGGGGTGCTGGAGCAACTCATCGCAGGTCACTGGCAACCCCTGGCGTTTTTCAGCAAACACCTGCGGCCACCCGAGCTCAAGTACAGTGCTTTTGACCGGGAACTGTTGGCGCTCTACCTGGCAATCCGGCATTTCAGGTACTTCCTAGAAGGCCGGCCCTTCACCGCGTTCACGGACCACAAACCGCTTACCTTTGCGTTTACGAAAGCATCCGACCCCTGGTCATCCCGCCAGCAACGCCACCTGTCCTACATCTCTGAATACACAACAGATGTCCGGCACGTCTCGGGTAAGGACAATGTCGTGGCGGATGCGCTCTCTCGCCCTACCGTTCATGCCCTTTCCCCAGGGGTAGACTTTGAGGCACTGGCAGAGGCACAGCAGGTAGATGAGGAGATTCCGAGTTACAGGACTGCAGTCTCTGGTTTGCAGCTCCAGGACTTCCCCGTGGGCCCAGGTGAGAGGACCCTACTCTGTGACGTCGCCACCGACCGGCCCCGTCCGGTCGTCCCCGCAGCCTGGCGGCGACGTGTCTTCGACTCCATTCATAACTTGGCGCATCCCTCCATCCGGACAACTGTCCGGCTGGTTTCCAGCAGGTTCGTTTGGCACGGTCTCCGCAAACAGGTCAGTGAATGGGCCAGAACGTGCATGCACTGCCAGACGGCCAAGGTTCAGCGGCACACCAAAGCCCCACCGCAGCAGTTCCATCCCGCCCACCGGCATTTCGACCACATTCATGTGGATATCGTGGGCCCCCTGCCAGTGTCGCGCGGAGCGCGTTACCTCCTGACTATCGTGGACCGGTTCACAAGATGGCCAGAGGCGGTCCCGCTCACCGACACCACCTCCGAATCTTGCGCCCGAGCCCTGCTCACCACCTGGATATCCCGCTTTGGTGTACCAGCCCACATTACCTCCGACAGAGGCGCCCAGTTCACCTCCAGCCTGTGGTCAGCTATGGCCAGCCTTTTGGGGACTCAGCTGCACCACACCACTGCCTACCACCCACAGTCGAACGGGCTAGTGGAGCGTTTCCACCGTCACCTGAAGTCGGCCCTCATGGCCCGCCTGCGAGGGGCCAACTGGGCGGACGAGCTTCCCTGGGTCCTTCTCGGCATCCGCACAGCGCCCAAGGACGACCTGCACGCCTCATCGGCCGAGTTGGTATACGGCGCGCCCCTGGCCGTCCCCGGGGAGTTCCTACCAGCCCCGAGGGGGCAAGAGGAAGAACCCGCTGCAGTCCTGGGCAGACTTCGCGAGAAGCTCGGTAACCTGGCCCCCATACCCACGTCACAGCATGGGCGGCACCCGACCTGCGTACCCAAAGACCTACGGAACTGTAAGTTTGTGTTTGTACGAAGGGGCGGGCATCGGCCGCCGCTGCAGCGGCCATACGAGGGGCCGTTTACGGTGCTCCGGAACAACGGGTCCACGTTCGTGCTGGACGTTGGGGGGAAGGAGGAGGTTTTCACGGTGGACCGCCTCAAGCCGGCCCATGTGGACCTGGCGCAACCGGCCGAGTTTCCGGCGCCTCGGCGCAGAGGCCGACCTCCCAAGCAGGTTCTGGCCCAGGCTGTGGACATTGGGGGGTGTATCGCCGGTTCTGGGGGGGGGTTATGTAGCGCCTCTTTTCCTAGCGTATCCGAACCGACTCACAATTAGATAGCCTACGGGGGTTTGCGAGCACAGAGCTTTGGAACCTCTTCGCCATGGGGGGCCGGTTGACAGAGGCTTAAAAGTGAGGCTGAAGTTTTCGAATAAAGTTTTTCCTTCGACTGCAGTTACCGACTCCGTGTCGTAATTCTAGCGCTGCTTGTAGCACACCGCTACAGTATCTGGTTTACAAACAAAGGCAATGTGGAGTGAGGAGAGGCCGTTGATAGGGCAAAATTGCAGTAAACAGGGTGAGTTGGGACATAAAAGGCAGATAAAGTTGAAAAGGGTAAACACGGGACTGAAGGTGTTATATTTGAATGTGTGCAGTGTACCGATAAAGGCAGGTGAACTTGCAGCACAGTTGCAGATGGGTAGGTATGATGATGTTGGCATCACTGAATCATGAATGAAACAAGATTATAGCCGGAAGCTTAATTACCAAGGATACAAATTGCAACAAAGGACAGGCAGGAAGACAGAGGGGTGGCATTGCTCTGTTGGTAACAATGAAATCAAATCATTAGAAAGAAGTGACATGGGGTCAGAAGATGGAGTAAATGGAATAACAGAGACTTAAGAGAGGTGTTAGCCAGAATTGATTGGTAACGAACACTGGCAGAGATGACAGCAGAGCAGCAATGGCTGGAATATCTGGAAGCAATTTGGAAGACATACATCCCAAAAAAGGATAAGTATTCTAATGGCAAGATGACACAGCTGTGGCTAACAAGAGAAATCAAAGCCAACATAAAAGCCAGAGTGAGGGCATAAATAGAGCAAAAATTAGTGGGAAGTTAGAAAATTAGAAAGATTTTAAAAACCAACAAAAGGCAACTAAAAGGCATTAAGAAGGTAAAGATGGGATATGAAAGTACACCAGCCAATAATATTAAAGAAGATACCAAAAGTTTCTTCAGGTAGATAAGGTGTAAAAGAGAGGCGTGAGTGGAAAATAGTGCTAGAGAGGTGATAACAGGGGGCAAGGAAATGGTGGATGAACTGAATAAATATTTTGCATTAGTGTTCAATGGGGAAGACATTAGCAGTATGGTGAAAGTTCCAGCTGTCAGGGGCATGTAATATGTGAAAATTACCATTATTAGGGAGAAGGTTCTTGCAAAACTGAAAGGTCTGAAGGTAGATAAGTCACCTGAACCAGATGGTGTACTTCCCAGGGTTCTGGAAGAGGTGGCTGAAGAAATTGTGGCATTAGTAATGATCTTTCAAGAATCATTTGATTCGGGAATGATTCCGGAAAACCGTAAAATTGCAGATGTCACTCCACTCTTCAAGAATGGGGAGAGGAAACATTGCTTAACCCACTGCTATCTACCCATGTCTCTGTGGCTAAGCATAGCTCAAATACTATCTATAAATTTGCTGATGATATAACCATTGTTGGTAGAATCTCAGGCAGTAACAAGAGGGCATACAGAAGTGAGATATGCCAACTAGTGGAGTGGTGTCACAGCAAAAACCTGGTACTCAATGTCAGTAAGACGAAAGAGTTGATTGTGGACTTCTGGAAGGGTAAGACGAAGGAACACATACCAATCCTCATAGAGAGAGGAGAAGTGGGAGAGAGTGAGCAGCACTTCAAGTTCTTGGGTGTCAAGATCTCTGAGGATCTAACCTGGTCCTAACATATCGATGCAGTTATCAAGAAGGCAAGACAGTGGCTATACTTCATTAGGAGTTTGAAAAGATTTTGTACGTCAACAAATACACTCAAAAACTTCTATAGATGTACCGTGGAGAGCACTCTGACAGGTTGCATCACTGTCTGATATGGGGAGGCTACTGCACAGGACCAAAAGATGCTGTAGAGGGTTGTAAATTTAGTCAGCTCCATCTTGGGTACTAGCCTACAAAGTGCCCGGGACATCTTCAAAGTGTCTCAGAAAGGCAGCATCCATTATTAAGGAGCTCCAGCACCCAGGGAATGCCCTGTTCTCACCATTACTATCAGGTAGAAGGGCCAGAAGCCTGAAGGCACACACTCAGTGATTCAGGAACAGCTTCTTCCCCTCTGCAATCTGATTCTGAAATGGACGTTTAAACCTTGGACACCACCTCACTTTTTTAATACAGTATATATTATTTCTGTTATTTGCATGATTTTTAATCTATTCAATATACATACACTATAATTTATTTATTTATTATTTTATTTTGTTTTTCTTCCTTCTATATTATGTATTGCATTGAATTGCTACTGCTAAGTTAACCAATTTCACGACACATGTTGTTGATAATAACCCTGACTCTGATTCTGATTCTGAAAAGAAACTATAGACCAGTTACTCTGACCTCAGTAGTTGGGAAGATGTGGAATCAATTATGAAAGATGTGGTCTCAGGGTATTTGGTGGCACATGGTAAAACAGGCCATAATCAGCATCCTACCTGACAAATCTGTTGGGATTCTTTGAAGAAATAACAAGCAGAATAAACAATGGAGAATGGGTTGATGCTGGATTGTTCAGAAGGCCTTTGACAAGGTGCCACATGTGAGGCTCCTTAACAAACTACAAGCATCACTTGGAGTGTGAGCAGTTTTAGGCCCCTTATCTTAGAAAGGGTGAGCTGGAACTGGAGAGGTTTCAACACAGGTTCACACAATGATTCCAGGATTGAATGGTTTGTCATATGAAGAGCATTTGATGGCTTTGGCCTGAATTTGCTAGAATTCAGAAGAATGGGGGGGGGAGGGGCCTGATTGAAACCAATCCAATAGTAAAAGGCCTTGACAGAGTGGATGCGGAGAGGGTGTTTCCTATGGTGAGAATCTAAGACCAGAGAGCACAGCTCAGAATAGAGAGTTGTCCTTTTAGAACAAAGATGAAGAGGAATTTCTTTAACAAGAGAGTAGTGAATCTGTGGAATTCCTTGGCACAGGTAGCAGTATAGGCCAAGTCTTTATGTACATTTAAGGCAGAGGTTGATAAATTCTTGATTGGTCAGGACAAGAAGGGATACGGGGAGAAGGCAGGAGATTGTGGCTGAGAGGAAAATTGGATCATGCATGATGAACTGGCAGCAGAGATTCAATGAGCCAAATGGCTTAATTCTGCTCTTATATCTTGTGGTCTTATGTTCTTTTTGGCTCATGGTTGAAAGAGAAATGGACAACTATTTTTTGGAGAGCTTATTTTTGTCACATATCCTTCTAAACCTTTCATACTCATGAAACTTTTCAAATGTCATGTAAACATTGCAATTGTATCTGCCTCTACCACATTCTTTGGAAGTTCATTCCCTATATTAACTTCTCTATGTGAAAGTCTTTTCCCTCTCAACTTACCAAATTCCCTCTAATTTTGAACCCACTACCTTGTGAATAAAAGACTGTAATGATTCAGAGTAAATATCCAGTCTTTCCTTAGAATTCAAGCCTTCCTGTCCTAGCAATATTCATGTGATGTCTTTTCTGCACACTCTCCAGCTAGATCACATCCCTCTTATTTAATGACAACCAGAATGGTAAAGGAAATTCCAGATGCAGCATCTCCAATGTCCTATATAGCTGTAACATGACATCCCAGATCTTGTATTCAGTGATCTTTTTAGCGAAGACAAAAATACCATTTTCGCCACCTTATCTATCTGCGCTGCCACTTTCAGGGAACTATATACTTTTACCCCTGGGTTTCTCTATTCTATAATACCCCCAGGACCCTATCATCGTGCAAACTTTGATGTGCTTTAACTTGGCAAAATTTGAGTTGATCATTCCATTACCTCAGAAAATTTTCTTTACTACCAACCGCACCATCAATTTTGGCATCATCTGCAAATTACCGTCATGCCACTTACATTCTAATCCAAACAATTAAACATTCATGTCAACAGTTGACATAAGATCACCTATGATCTTATTGAATGGCAGACCAGGCTCAACGGGCCAGATGACCTACTCCTGCCCCTATTTCTTTTCTTATGTTATTATAATACTGTTCAACAGTGGTTGAATACAATTTACTTCAGCTTCATGTAGATAACCATTTTCTAAAATAAATATCTTAACCCCAGGATTTTCTAAAATAGAAAATCTAAGGGTAAATCAATGAGTTTCTAGCACCAAAACTACATAATTGGGACATAGTCTCTCTAAAATTGTAGTGTGATAATAGATGGGTTTAGAGTGGTTTCAGAGATCACCAGGCACTTGGGCATTTTTAAAACCAACAGTCATTGATCTAGAAGCTTATATTGTTGCAAATGTTGCTACCTCCTGTTCATAGCATGTTCATCATTTAATTTCAAGGAATAGAGAGAGTCTGTGAGTTGAAAGTTGTCAATTATTTTCTAGATCCTTTTATGAAATGTAATATGCTTCATGAAGCAGATGTAACTTTTGTCAGAAGCCTAAATACTTGACTGGGAGGATGACCCTTATTATGAAGGCAGCTTACAAGCTGTCTTGAAGTCTTCAGTCATAAAGTGATAGAGTTTTCCCTGGTCCTGCAAGGTTGAAGTGCCTGAGCCAGCTGACATAACTTGTGTCACAAAATAAGCACAGAACTTTTCCCATTGACTTTTTTGCCCTTTTAATCCCAAATATTAAAACATAGTTTTTTTTAGAAATAGAGTTTTCTCTGTAACTCCTGCCATCTTCCATGGTATCCTATCACTAAACATATCTTTTCTCCACTCCCATCCTCCATTTCCATCAAGAATCATTCTCTCCATGATTCCCTTGTGGATTCAACCCTCCCCATTGATTCCCTCCTGGCACTTATCCCTACAAGGGGTACAAATGCTACATCTGCTCCTTTACCTCCTCCTTCACTACCATTCAGGGCCCCAAGTAGTCCTTCCAGGCAAATCTGTTAGGGTCATCCACTCTTTCTGGTGCTCTGACATAGATTGGGGGACCCTATTGCAATATTTCAGTGGAGTGAAGGAAATTTCAGTGGTATGAGAGATGAGCTGGCCAAAGTAAATTGGAAGGAGATGATGGCAGGAATAACGGCAAAGCAGCAAAGGCTTGAGTTTCTGGGGGAAAGAAAGCAGGAAGGTGTGGATAGATGTATTCTGAAAACAAAGAAATACTCAAATGGCAAAACAGTACAACCGGGGCTGAGAAGGGAAGTCAAAGCTAATGTTAGAGCAAAAGAGAAGGCATATAAAAAAGCAAATAGTAGTGGAAAGATAAAGGATTGGGAAGATTTTAAAGAACTACAGAAAGCGGCTAAAAGAATCACTGGTAGAGAAAAGATGAAATATGAAAGCAAGCAAGCAAATAATATTAAGGTGAATAGAAAACGCTTTTCCAGGTAAGTTTAAAAAAACTCAAAGAAAGATGAGAGTGGATATAGGACTGCTAGAAAATGAGCTCAGAGAAATAATAATGTGGGTCAAGGAAACGAAAGATGAACTAAATGAGCATATTGCATCAGTCTTCACTGTGGAAGACACTAGCAGTGTGCCAGGTATTGAAGGGTGCGAGGGAAGAGAAGTGAGTGCAGTTACTGTTACAAGTGAGAAGGTGCTCAAAAAGCTGAAAGATCTTAAGGTACTTAAGTCACCCGGATCAGGTGAACTGCATGCTAGGGTTCTGAAAGAGGTAGTGGTAGAGATTGTGGAGACATTGGTTATGATCTTTCAACAATCATTGAACTCTGGCATGGTTCCTGAGGTCTAGAAAATTGCAAATGTCACTCCAATCTATAAAAAAAAGAGAGAGGCAGCAAAAAGGAAATTATAGACCAGTTAGCCTGACCTTGGTGGTTGGGAAAATGCTGGAGTCAATTGTTAAGGATGAGGTGACAGAGTACTTGGTGACACAGGACATGATAGGACAAAGTCAGCATGGTTTCCTTAAGGGAAAATCTTGCCTGACAAACCTTTTGGAATTCTTTGACAAAATTACAAGTAGGATAGATAAAGGGGATGCAATGGATGTTGTATATTTTGACTTTCAGAAGGCCTTTGACAAGGTGCCACACATGAGGCTGCTTACCAATTTAAGAGCCCATGGTATTACAGGAACAGTGCTGGTGTGGTTAGAATATTGGCTGATGGTAAGAAGCACTGAGTGGAAATAACAGGATCCTTTTCTGGTT
Source organism: Hypanus sabinus (assembly GCF_030144855.1). NCBI lineage: Eukaryota > Metazoa > Chordata > Chondrichthyes > Myliobatiformes > Dasyatidae > Hypanus > Hypanus sabinus. The sequence goes on from NC_082717.1 coordinate 44,938,093, forward strand.
GGCTGCTAGTGACTAGTGGTGTTCCACAGGGGTCGATGTTGTGACCGCTTCTTTTATGCTGTATATCAATGATTTAGATGGTGGAATAGATGGCTTTGTTGCCAATTTGGCAGATGCTACAAAGATTGGTGGAGGGGCAGGTCACGTTGAGGAAGCAGGAAGGCCGTAGAAGAACTTAGATTAGGAGAATGGGCAAGAAAGTGGCATATGAAATACAAAGTTGGAAAATGCATTGTCATGCACTTGAGTAGAAGAAATAAATGTGCAGACTATTTTCTAAATGGGGAGAAAATCCAAAAATCTGAAATGCAATGGGACTTGTGAGTCCTTAGACGGAACACCCTGAAGTTACCTTACAGGTAGAGTAGGTGGTGAGGAAGGCAAATGCCTTATTAGCATTCATTTCAAGAGATCTAGAATACAAGAGCAAGGATATGATGCTGAGGCTTTATAAGGCACTGATAAGGTCTTACCTTGAGTATTGTGAACAGCTTTGGGCTCCTCATCTAAGAAAAGCTGGCAGTGGAGAGGGTCCAGAGGAGGTTCACAAGGATGATTCCAGGACTGAAAGAGTTAATGAATGTCTGATCGCTCTGGAATTTAGAAGGATGAGGAGGGATCTCATTGAAAATGTTGAAAGACTGAGACAACTAGACAGAGTAGATGTGGAAAGAATATTTCCCATGGTGAGGGAGTCCAGGGCAAGAGGGCACAGCATCAGGATAGAGGGACATTCATTTAAAACAGAGATGTGGAGAAATTTCTTTAGCCAGAGGGTGGTGAATGTGTCGAATTTGTTACCACAGGCAGCTCTGGAGGCAGGTTGTTGGCCAAATTTAAGGTGGAGATTGATAGGTTCATGATTGGACATGGTATCAATGGTTATGGGGAGATGGCCAGAGAGTGGGGCTGAGGAGGATCAGCAATGATTGAATGGCAGTGCAGACGATGGACCAAATGGCCTAATTCTGCTTCTATGGCTTATGGTCTAATAGTCTAAGTAATATTGACAGGTCTATTTGAATATATCAGAATTTTCAGACAAATCAAAGCATAACAATATGAGTAAAGGCGAGTAATGTATAAGCCATTATTTGTTGTAATCTTGTCGTGCTAGATGATTATGAAGCTGATGAGCATGAATTTGTGGAACCAGATCTACCAGTTGACACAGCAGTTGTACAAGCCAAATGGTTTGCTCATGGAAAACACAACAGGTTCGTTACAAATTATGCAAAATACCAGTAATTTTTCCATAAATATTTTTTGCTTTGGTTAGAATATTTTGGTCAAGAAATTCAATGGTTTTGTACAAAATGGGTATTTAAAAGTCTATGATGTAAAGTGCATGAAGATATTCATCTGAACTCATCTTTTAAGATAACCATTCTTTAAGATAAGCTTGATATCAACCCCTAAGATTGTACTTGCTATGGTCAAATAAGTAAGCTTCTGGAAGTCTTCCCATCTATTCCTGATGACACAATACACAAATGTTTTCAGCATATAAAATAAAATTAGATCAAGGAATTATATTTTTTATATAAAGTAAAAATAAGGAAGGCAAATGTGCTACCATTTATGAAAGGCAAGATGATCACTGGCTATGATGGCTGAATGACTTCTCACATTGTCCTTTCTGATACGTGCATCCTATCACATGCAGTGCTTAACCTCTGCCAACAAGAAAGAGGAGTGTGTAAATGAGATCCATGGAGTCACCTCACATGACAGAATAGTTCATCAGTTATTGTGGAAGATATGAAGTGTGCGGAGGTGAGACATACAATTGTGGTTAAAATAGAGTACCAGAGTTCTGTTGGAGTGAAGGAGGCAGTATTCAGTGACTATATTGATTTGTTGAAGGAAAGTGGGGATGTTTATATTATTTATAGACATTGTTGGTGTGTGAGGTAATTGATGTGATGGATAAGATTCTTTCCTCAGCATCTGAGGACCATTATTTAACTTTTTCCTGCATATAAGGAGTAAGTCCTTCGAAGTGATCATGTCTCAGTGACTGCATTTTTAGAGACCTCTGCTCCCTGAAGAGCACACATTTTCTCAGTTCTTCCATTGCCTGGATCAAATACTTCAAAGCTGCTTCTGAGAACCTTGATCCATTTTGTACCTTTTCCAGAGATTTTATTCCTTTAAAAATTCTTTTCTGCTGCCTGTAGCTGCCGTGCACATTCCCTTTGAGAACCCTTCTGGCTTCCTTTAAGTGGTATCAATCAGGGCCAAATTTCTATTCTCTAAATTTGCATGCAACCATAAGTAGCATGAGTGCTGTTGGCTGTATATCTGATTCATAATAATGAACTGCCACCTACAATTTTACATGGTCACTGCATGCTGGTTTTCAGATCTCTAAGCCCTTGTGCTTATTATTACTATTAGCATAAAAAGCACATTCACAAAAATATTTCTTATCCATCCAGTTAGAAATAAAAATTTATTTGGGCGACTAAAATCCCTAAGGAGAGTTGCACAGAGTAAATCAAAGAACATTGGCATTCCCTTATCAATCACTGTCGTCTTTGTGTTGCTGATCTCTGCCTCCTCTCTGCTGTTTCTCGCTGAAATCTTTTTGTTTTTCCATCGTGGGCCTAATGTCAGCACAAGAAATAAACACATGGCTTTTTAAAAGCAAAACCATTCAGTAGAACACAAACAGCCCAAGAGCAGTGTACTTCACTGAAATTTTTGTATTTGTGACAAATCCTTCTTTGTAGCTATCAGCACAAGCACACAGTGCAAAACCATTTTCAAAAGAGCAAGCATCGATATGTCACCTGAAATAATCTTCTTTATTACTCCATCTATTAAAGGCATGCACTAGAAAATGGAAAGAAACTGCCAGCAAGTATCCCAGTCCTGTCATTATAAACATCTGTTTTGTCACTGTCATCAGAGAAAGATTTAATATTGTGGTTGTTTCAATGACTCTAAACTCCTGCTAAAATCACTGGCAAGTGATTCATTGTGATATTGCCCAATATAACATTTGTATCTATGCCCCAGTGCAGCATTTTCATTACACTTTAAATAAAATCAGCTCTCTATCTATGTCAGTCAGCAACATTCTGCTGTACACAGAGGAATCTGACAATCTACAATTATGATTTTGATTTGATTGTGTCATTTGAGCAGAAGGTTTATTACTTTTGACTCAGCTAGGCAGAGGGCCTACTTTTCACTGTTTCTCTAACTGTGCTTTGAGCATGTAACACAAAACAAAAGAAGAATATTGTCTTTTTTTGGTGTTATGTAGTAGGAATGTTTTTAATGATCACCATTATCCTAGTGTGGCAAAAGATTACTTTTGTCTCAATATTCCTGTTGGAGGTTTGGTAGTTTACATGGAAAATAAATCTTTGCCTTAGCAAACGTACTATTTAAGTAAACAGCCTTATTAACAGAAAATTAATTAACTGCTGTATGCTGTTACGTTTTTCACTTCCTTTGTCCATAATAAAAAATATTTGTCCAAGTAAAAATAGAGCATCTGTACTAATTAATATTTATGAAGGGGTTGATAAAAAAAGAGCCAGATCTGACATGCAGTAAACAATCTTTTACAATGTTAATGAAACGGCTTATCATGGTAGGTTATGGGGGAATTGCACGCACTTATCTCTTAGCAATCACTCTTAATTTTATGTTCTTTACTGAAATGTTTCTGAGTTATTCAAAATGATAACAGTTTTGTCAAGCCAATGGCAACAGCAACAAAAAGGAATTTTGCTATAACCACTGCAGAAACTACATTCAATACAGGTTGAATAAATTTAGCTGAAGAAACTTGGGCAGGAAGATTAATGCAGGCCGACAAAAAGATCAACATGAAAATGGTGGGCAAAAAGGCTGCTCTCTGAACAGTACAACTATGACCAACTCTGGTGTCTATGACTTCAATTCAATTGCATTTTGGACATTCAAAGTTTTATTACTGCAACAAATCACTTGGTTAATTTTGCTAAGGTTTTTTGTAATCTAAAAGGAAGGTAGGGCAGTATGGTATCTAAGTGGCCAGACTACCAATTCAGGCGTCTGAATGGCTGATCCCGACTCATCATCTCAATTTCCATCATGACCAGCTGGACAGTTATTTTCATTGAACATATTAGATCTATCTTGGAGTGATAACCGCGCAGTATTATAACTATCAAAGTACCAGATTATCTTAAGAATCCACCTGCTTTGCTCATGCAAAGAGTATGGAGTTTGCAGTTCTGACCTGGTAAGGCTGATATGTGCCTCCAGACCAACCTAGAATAGTGATAGTTGACTTCTAACTGGCCAGTAATCCACTCAGTCAATAATAATTAGAGATAAGCATTAAATGCTAAACTTACTGTCATCCACCATAACTAGTAAACGAACACATAAAATAAAACTTTCCATAATTTAAATGTATCCCAATTTTTATCTCAAGCATGGAGACAAATATTTGGATAGAAAACCAAAAGCAATGACTCAGAAATTCACCCTGTGTTGTTGGGCGTAGATTATCTGTAAATGGTACAATACTTAGCTGTCGTGAGAAATTTGCTTGTCAAGGTTAAATAGAAAGGATGTCTAAAAGCTGAGGGGTGTGGATTTCAAGACTGCCGAAACCAGAAGACCCTGAGTGGGTTAATAAAAGCTGGTACAATGAAGTTTGATGCAGTAAAGTAAAAGAAATAAGGAAGGGCTGGCTGTGAGTAATGGTGCGAAAATGGTGCATTCACAAGGAGAGAGTAATTGAACTAAGAGTTAAATTTGTATCAAAACATCTTTCAGAAGTCAATAATTTTTAACACTGTTATTTCAGCTCCTGCCTTTGAGATTCTGACTTTTGTTTTACCGAAGGGTCAAAGGACACCCCTGTGTTGACTGAAGGACTTTTTCCTGCTAGCAGATAAAAGATATTAAAGGCCATGGAATTGCTCTGCCTTTATTCTCAAGCACATTTCATATATTACCTGGGATCTATGAGTTAAAATATATCTTTAAGAAGTACACTGATGCCAAGACATAACAGTGACCATAGGAAGCATATCCCACTTCTTTCCAGTTTTCCTCATTCGCTATCTTTTATTTTATAATTTATTTAGTTTCTGTTTAGTTTTAGCACTTTGAAAGACAATAAGACTATCTATTATTAGATGCCTCATGGTCATGAAAGAACAAATGTCAAGGTTGACAAAAGGCTGTTTGTTCCTTTGAATCTGATCCCTATTTTGTACTCCTTCTTCTATCAAAGCATCCAATTTCTCACTGAACATCCGCAATGCGTCTTTTTTCATGTACGTATTATTTCATTGCATTTTCTCTGTTGTAAAGAAATTCCTAATTTTACTTTTGATTTCTATTTTCAATGTAAATTTGTATCTGCTCTGTTTTTCCTGAGCTATTTTAAAGTAATATGTTAGTCTGATTTTCTTTGTCATTCCATGTCATTCAATATGTTGAGTTAATTTTCTAATATAGACATTGTCCTGCATACTCTGGATCGAACTATGTGGTTATTTTCTGCTTCTTCTATTAAATTTGTGCAGGGTATCTTAATATAATATCTTTAAATAAGCACGCATTGCAACATGATATATTACATCATTTGCATAACATTGTACACATGTACAATCAAGGAACATCTCGAGTAAAACCAATCACACCTTTCAGAACTTGCCTTGTTCTTACGTTGTTACTTAACTATTGACAAGGAACTCACAGGGTCACATACAGTACACTGATGACAGGGATGGAAAAATATTAAGTTAGAAAGTCATTGAAAGAGCGTGTCTGAAAATTCATGAGTAGAGTGATTTCATTGCGCAGATTTTAAACAATATGTTTCAAGTATTGGAGAAATAAAAGGTAGTAACTGCTGGCCTTGTGATTTTTCTAACAGGAGACTGCAAGTTGGCAGCTCAGATCCAATCTAACTATATCAGTTATTATGATGTTCATGATTAAGTGTATAAGCTCTTCAATGGATGGAGATGCTCATCAGGACAAGTAATACTTGAGAAAGTGAGGGCCAGCACAAAAGTGTGCCTGCCACAAATGAAGCCATATGAGAATGGAAGAAAGCAATCTCACTAATAGAGATAGGCTCAGATACATATGTCACTTTTGCAGACCACCTCATGTCACACAACATGAAAGATGTTCCATTTGATGAGGTGATAGAGAGATTGTAGAGTCACTTTAATCTAGTTTCCTCAGAGATTGCAAACTCAGACAGAAGCCTAAAGTCAGGCAAATTCATTAGTAATTCACTGCTTTGCGAAATTTGTTTCAAAACTGATTTCTGTACTTTCTGGATTGACCAATGGGACAAATTCTGAGAGATGAGGAAATTCAAACTAAATTTTTAAATACACAATATTTGATGTTCAATTGGGCATATAAAATTGCCATGTAATTAAGATAACTTCCAAAAACACTGGAGAATTTTGACCAAAGAGTAATTTCAGTGTTAATATAATAGGACCATGAGTTCCAACATTAAGCTTAGATTTGGTGTGAAAGGCAAGGGAGGTGGGAAATGTTGCTATTTGTATAATAGAGATCATTTTGTAGAAGAATGCAAGATTAGCACTGTGAAATAATTCATTTGCAAAAAGGAAGACTGTTTTGTCTCTGTATTTAAGTTTGTGCTCAAGATGGTAATTCAGGATAATGTCAGCTAAATAGCTTCTCAATGTAATACCACACCAGTAAAAGAATTGTTGTAAAGGTATAGCTGTATAATATTGAACATGATGTGGTGTGTGAAGAGCATACCTTACAAAACATGTGCCACCAGCTGCAATAGCGGAAACTGCAATGATTTCAAAAGTTATAAGTTAATGATCAATATTTCAATATAAAATCAATACAATACTAAATTAAATAGAGTACAACTCTTTCTATGCAGCTGATACTTGAATATCAAGGTATAAAAGACTGTAAATGATATGGAACAGAAAAAACAACCTGCTGGAAGAACACAGTGAGTCAAGCAGCATCTGTGGAAGCAAATGCATGGCCAATATTTTGGGTCAAAGCCCTTCAGCAGGACAGAAAGTACAGCGGGAGGATAGCTATTTTCATCTAAACTATCACAGGTGGGTGGGAGGAGGGGGAGAGAACATCCAAAAACTATTTGAAGAAAAAATTAACATCAAAAAGATATGTGATGTTTCATTATTTTCCTTGACTTACCCTAACTCCTCAATGAAAAGATAGATAGAGGCACTTGAGAATGAATAATCCTCTAATTTTGGCTTCTACCTTGTCCTCAAACATAATCATTCTATCAGTGGTAACTTTGATAATACTACTGAGGGCATGGAGTATAGGAGTTGGGACAGTATGTTGTAATTAGACAAGTCAGGGGTGAAACTGCACTTGGAGTATTTACAGTAGTGGTTATAATATTCCAGAAATATTAAACTAAAAAAAGTGTAGCAAAGAGTTACAAGGATGCTTCCAGGACTAGAAGGCATGAGTTATAGAGAGAGGTTGGCAAGGCTATATCTTTATTTACTGGGCCATAGGAGAATGAGGGGCAACTTTACAGAAATGTTTAAAATTATGACAGCCATAGATAATGTGGATGGTAATAGTCTTTTCCCAAGGGGAGTCCAAAACCAGGTTACATAGGTTTAGGGTGAGAGGAGAAAGATTCAAAAGAGACCTTCCATGCAAAGGGTAGTGCATATATATTGAATGAGCTGCCAGAGAAAGTGGTTGAGCCACGTACACCAGAATCATTTAAGAATCACTTGTACAGATACATAGAGGGGAGGAGCTTAAAGGGATATGTGCCAAATTCAAGAAATTGGCACTATGGCACTTGACTGGGCACAGTAGTCCACCTGAAGTGGTTGACCAAAGGGTCTGTATCCATTCTGTATTTCTCTACGGCTCTTTGCTGTCAGTTGTCAGGACCCTATGATATTCTCTCATCAAACAATTCTTCTTTTTCTCCTTCTCACTATACTCTAATAAAAAAAACTTTAAAACATCCTCTCGATAAAACGACCAATCATCTACTTTGGCTATTTCTGTACATGGCTCAGCATCAATATTTAATATATCTTCTGCAAATTTTATTTTGTCTATATTAAAGAGATTATACGTGTAATGGAGGATAATGTTTGTTCTCAGACCAAACACTAGCCCTCCAATGATACCTGCACCTCTCTAGTCTCCTGTTCTCCACTACCAAATATCAAGACATTATTTGACAACATCTGATTTTAACTTATCTGGAAGTTTTCTACCACAAAACTCTTGAAATTGTTAAACTTCTCAACCTACAGCACAATTGTAGCATTGACGGTTGGTTCTGAATTCCTTGCATCTACTGCTCCAGCAATGCAAAATGAGATGTACATATAAACCCCACGCAAAAGCACAAACAGAATTGATTATGCACGGCCGATGGAGCTGCAAGCCAAAAAATTCAGTCTTTTCGCCATTGATGAAATGACTTCACTTTTCAAAGTAGGTTTTTTCTCACGTAGACCCTTTGAAAGGTAGTTGACAGAATTAACTTTACTACAATTCCAACAAATATTGGAATGAAGCAAATACACTTTTTCCTTTGCTTCAGAGGCAAACTACATTTAATATTTATCTCGCAAAAGGAAAAGAAAAAATAAAATCCGTCTTAGCTCCTGTTATTTTATTAACTTACATTGGAAGTCCAGAGAAATAACAGCTTTTGCCAAATAAAATAAAACATTTATTATTAGTAAAGACTAAATGTTTAATAACATTTCTTAAAAGAAATAAAATTGGATGTATCCAAACCTATTTCCTTCCAGGATTACATAGATAAAATTAATATTTGTTTTCATTCCTCTCTGTTATGTAGGTGGCCCACTGGGAGGCAAGAAAAATTGTTGGTTGTCATTTGGTCCAAAGGTGCTTTGGATTTTTATAGATGTTTCAGATATGCTTCAGTCTTACACTGAATATGAATATAGTGTCAGAGCTCGCAACTCCAGGGGATCCATAGACAGTCTGTGGAGTTTTGTATAAATCCTTGAAGCAGCTCCTTAAGCTATGGCAGCTCCCTCTACACAAGCCACATATGATTTTTCTGTCCTAATCTATTAGATCATGCCAAGCTTTCCAAATGGAGTTATTTCTCAGTATTATGTTATTGATCAATGGAGAAAAAATGATCCCACAATTAACGCATCTACTGTTACTGCAGTGACAATGTCAGTAAGCCAAAAAGTCAAAGGCAAATTGTCTAACTTCTGATCAATATGTTTATCTTTTACTTCATGTTCTTTCAAATAGATCCTTCTTTAACGTGCAGAATAATCCTAATAGTTTCCTAAATGTAAATAAGAATAAATTTTTAAGTTGTATATGAGAGCGTCTGAAATTTAACTTTCCCTCTTTGTATTTTTCCCATATCAGTTTTCACATTTTAACTTGTGATGCTGATGAAAAGGAAGAGGGGAAACTGAGCAAACCGACTTTCTTTTTGAGTAATCATTACTAGATCATAAAATTCTGAGATAATTTTATAATTTTATGATCTACTCTGTTATCTCTGTCAAAGCATGTAAGCCCTTCCTTTCAACTCTCAGAATTTGTGCAGAATTCCTGCCAGGCGTTTTTCAACAGTCATGTTTTAGAAGGTCTGTTTCAATATTGTGTGGTGGGAAAGTTGAATTAGAATTGAGTCTGCTTCTGTTAGACCAGACCGTTTGAAAATATCTAATACAGAGAAAACGAACTTATTGGTTTAATCACTTCATTTTCAACTTTTCCACAACTAACTTAATCAAAGTAAAGAAACAAAAATAAACAAAAAACAATATATAAAGCAGTTAATTCTTTAAAGAACATTGTAGCAGTTTTTAAAAGATCAGAATAAGCAAATAACTTTTCAATGAAACAGTTTAATAACTGAGATTCTTTCAGGGTCTTGACCTGACAGTTTATTTCCCACCATAGATGTTGCCTAACCTGTTGAGTTCCTCCAGCATTTTGTATGTTGCACCATTTTAATAACTAATCATTGGGAAAATGGGTGGAATGCACCCTTATACAGTTTGTTTTTTGTTTGCTGACAACAAAGTTTTGGAACAAAGCTGGAGTCCATTAAGATGAATGTCAATTCTGTTTCAATTTACACTAAGTTTAGCACCATCAGATAATTTGTTCAGTACTTCCACATTATTTATAGAGTAGACTAGAAAGCTACTCACACCAGATACATTGGAGGTATATTTGTATATGCCCATTCACTTAAAATTGACAGCCTGTTATAATCAGTTAAATTGATAGTTAGCTGATACAGTCATTGAGTTAAACAGCACAAAAACATGCCATCCAGGTCACCATGTCTATGCCAACCTTTAAGTGGCAATCTGTCAAAATCCTGTTTGCCAGCACTTGATCAGTAGCCTTCTATGAATCAGAATCAGGTTTATTATTGCCAGCATATGTTGGGAAATTTGTATGCCTCAGTAATTCAAGTGTTTCTCCAGATACACACAAAAGCTTTCGAGAATACCTGTTCTAGCTACCCACCCATGCAATCTGCTGCATGAATTTTTTTTTTCCTCAAATTCCCTCTAACCTTCTTGCATTGTATCCTTGGCCATGTAAGTTTAGACACCTTTGTTATGGGATAAAATTTCCTACTGTCTTGCATATTTATGCCACTCAGTTTTGTGTCATATCCCCAGCTCATCTTCATTTACTCCAAGGAATACATCAGCCTATCCTCAAAACACACCCGACCTCTGCTTCGTACTGGAAAGCTCCAATCCAGGCAACATCCTAGTGAATCTAGGATTACACAGCTATGGGTACTTAAGTTATGCCCTGCCTTTTGCATGACAGCCAGAACTGGGCACAGCACCCCAGCTGTGGTCCAACCAGTGTTTTATAAAGTTACATGATAACCTCTCTGTTCTTCTATTGAATGCCCCATTGGAGAAGGCAAGTATCCTGTGTGCCTTCTTCATCACTCTCTCTGCTTATACTGCCAACTTCAGTGATCCTTGGTTGTGTACAACAAGGCTCCAATGTTCCTCAATACCCTCTAGGGGAACATGTATCCAGATTGGGTGACTAATCACCTCAGAGGTCAGTTAAAGATAACTGCAATGGAGTCATACAGCACAGAAAAAGGCATTCAGCCCACCCTGTTCACGCTGACAATCAAGTACTGATCTAAACCAATGTCATTTATTTACACTTGGTCAACAGATTTTTATGGTGTGGTAAATCAAGTGCCTATCCCAATACTGTTTAAATATTTTGGGAACGTCTGCCTCCACTAACTTTTCAGACAGTGCATTACAAACTCTAACCACCCTCAGTTTAAAAGAACTCCTCTAAGTTGTTTACTCTTTACCTTCTCTGGTGGTACATACTGCTAAAATTTCATCCTGTCTAGCCTATCTGTGCTAATTGTCTACACCTGTAGGAGGTTCCTCTTTCAGCCTTCTTGGTTTTGAGGAAAATAAACCCAGCTTACTCAGTCACTCCTCTAACTGAGACTCTCCAACCCTGCAACATTCTGGTTTATCTCTTCTGCTCCTCTTCAGAGCAATGTCTTCCTTTCTATACTGAGCAACAAAAGACACACGCAATATTCCAGAAGATACTTAACAATGCTTTATGAAGCCTGTGATCCCCACGTCTTCTTTACCAGGCTATCTGCCTGTGCTGCCACAATTAGTGTTCTTTAACCGTACACCAAATGGCAGTCTCTTTCTCAATGTTCTCCATTAATTAGATGTACATTCTTCATGGTTTTCAGTTGTATGATGAATTTTCTTTTTAAAATTTTGATGTTATTTATAGTGAAGTGATGTAAAGACCCTGAAAGTTGGGTTGAATGAAAAAGAACTGAGGACAGGATTTAAAGAACAGTGATTTTGTGAATTGTGGATTACTTGGTATTTTGGGAATGGAAGGGTTGGTTTAAATTGCATGCTCTTTGCTGAACCATTTTCTGTGAACCTCCAGCAGCATAAAGTGCTGGTGTTCTTGCTGTTCCTTTTCTCTATGCTACTCTTGTTGCTCCCCCTGATTATGCCCTGTAATGGACAGCACTCTGTAAACTCTCTCCTTACACCTGCGCATTCACAAACAAACAATGGCTAGGAACTCTGCTGTTGTTGAGCTGAGTGTACACACTTCAATGTCTCACAATGGGTTCTAAACTGAGCTAATGTGCCCAGGGTTGGATTTATGGTGCCTTTCCCACTATACGCAGCAAAGTTTTCAATTTCATTAGTAATGCAGAAGTGTAAATGTGTATATGTTTTTAGATAGGTTCTTCTGTTTATTTTGTAATATGATTGTAACTACACTCTTGGGTGCATCATATTCTAATTCATGTGTTGTCTTAATTTAACTTTGTTGGTAATTAAAGGTAATATGTCATGGTGCCTAAAAAAAAGTTCTTTGCCCTCAGTGTGGAAGGAAGATAGGGGCTGCCAGGAGCTCACACTGGCCAAAAGTAGTGTGGAGCTATTATTGTGTTTTCTGGTAGATAACTTTTTGTAAATATTGGCTGCTTTCTTTTCGCTATTTTTGCTAATTTTTGAAACTTTGAATTTTGATGCATCTAATAAGTACCCTTGCAATAAAGTGCTAAGTGACTCCAGCCATGTTTCCTTTGGTCATCACCCAGGTATCTAACATGCTCCTATAGGAAACAAATTCTATTCCATTAAGGCTCATCACACCACCAGAGTTCTCACTGAACAGAAGCAGTGAGGTACTATTTGGATAAATTACAATATTGCCTATAATGGTAGTCCTGAAACTTGCTGGTGTGGTATATTAGCAGATGGAAGCTATTGTAATAATTAGAGAGCACAATTATAAAAGGGTAAAAGTAGAACGGTCTGTGTATAAATCTACATAGTTTATTCAAAGGGATAGAGCACATTGAGAAAATGTTTTAAAAAAGCACATGGAATCCTGCACTTAATGAGAAGTATCATGGATTAGAAGAGAGAGAAAGTCATGACAAACCTCTATTAAGCTCCAGTTTACATATACACTGTTTATTGCACCCTTTTGCAGCATCATACTTTTAGAATGCTATAACCGCTTTTAGAGGATGCAGGAGAAATTTATTGAAATTATTTCATGGATGATGGACTTCAGTTATGTGGATAGAATGGAGAAATTGGAGCTGTTTTCCTTGGAAAAGAGGAAGTAGTAAAGTGATCCGACAGGGGTATTTAAAATCATGACATATATGAATAGACTGGAGAGGAACTGTTTGAGTCATAAGACTAGGGGATATAGAATGAAGGTGTATGGCAAAAAAATCAAAACTGACATGAGGAAAGATTGTTATTATACTGTGAATGGTTAGGTCTTGAATGTAGTGTCAAGGTTAGTAGTGGAGGCAGATTCAATTTAAACATTCAAAAGGGAGCTGAATAAATATCTGAAAGAAAGGAATCTCCAGAACTGCAGGGAGACGGATGAGGTTTGAAACTATCTGAATTCAAAGGGCCAAATGGTCTCTTTGCACACTGTACCTGCTCTGTCATTTACAAGTGCTGCCTGAACTGGTATTTCCAGCAATCACAAGTTTCCTTTTAGACTTGGAGTATTTGACGTGTTTTCTTTGAAATAACCAATGAGCACAGGAACAGAGAAGACAAATCCAACGTTTGCAAGTGTGCAGCAGATTTAACAAATGCCAGTTTCTCCCTGCAGACTCACAGAAAAATTACAGCATGGCAGGAGAGTGTTCAGCCCATCAAGACCATGCAAGCATGTTCTAAAACAGTTCAGCTAATCTCAATCCCCTGCCTCTCTCCAAGCTGTCTCCATGCTTACGTGTGTTCACTATTTATGTTGCAGGGAATTTCTGTGCAAAGTACCATGTTAATGCCTCTATTCAGATATTGAATTATAGTATTTGAAAAGAGAATGTAGGTAAACTCATAGATTATCCGTTTTACAGCATTTTAGTTTACACGGGTGCTGCTCTTATTTCAAATTGCTTCCAAGGTGGTGGTCAATGTAAGCTATTCTAACCAATGTACCAAAGCCCAGGGAATGTATTGTGAACAATTACAAGACGTGGAGATATATGGGCATTATGAACAGATGACCACGTCTTCATAGTTCAAAACTAATCAAACTTAATGGAGACTTCAGAGCGAAAAGTCAGCAGCTGTTATGGACAGGTGACCACTCTAACTGCTCCATTATAACCTACAATATATAATGGGAATATCATTAAAATGGGAGTTTGTGGCTGATATTGGTATGTGACAGCTTTATTGAAGTTCAGAGAACATTAACCCCAGTGGACCAATCATTTGGGCTAGAGGTTAATTACTTCTATGGGCAAATAACTGTTCGGCTTTGTGTCTTCACAGCACAAGTTCAAATCTACAATAGAATACTTAGTACTGTATATTTAATAATTACCATTGATCAATATATTTTTGTGTGACGTATAAAGCATTTTCTACTCGGTAACTATTGAACAAACAGCAAATGATGAAAAAAAAGTTTGACTTACAGTCATTTTCAGATGCATTTAAAATCAGGATTGCATTCCAAGGTTTGAAAGGTTTTGAATTATCCAGTTCAGTTACATTTGCTCCATTGATATGCAGTATCAATATATTTTAGCAGAGGATAAGACTTTATTTAAGCTTTTAATCTTTTAATATTAGCTGTTTATATGAATGTAATTTATTTAGTTATCAGCACAAGTATAAACTCAATTACAATGTTAATTAAAAATGTTCCTTTAACATTTGAACATGAATACTGTACTGAAGAGTTTAAAGGCAAAGCAAAAAAAAAACTAATGCAGATGCAGTTTACAATTTTTTTTAGAACTGGAAGATAATTATGGCAACACTATTTTTCCAGAAGCAGTAGCTGATGTAATGGCCAGATAGCCATGCATGCTGGAGGCTGTTTCTGTGTTTTTTAGGCTGGTATTGATCACAACTGTGCTGAGGGTTCAGCTCCATGCCAGATTGTTTGATTAATGGATTGGTTGCTAAAAGAGGACTGAATGGGGATAGAAAATGCAGGCGGTCTGTACTGCCACTATATATCCATCAAGAAGTACACACCTCATTATAAAATGGTTATCAAGTATACATGAAAAATTAATTGGACTCAGTTTGATTCTGAAAAGAATCAGCTTTCACCACCACAGTCCCCAGAACTTTCCAGATGTGCTTTGCAGCCCCTAGAGGAGGAGTGATGGGAGATGTATTAATACATCGTATTGATTGGATCAGGACCTCTGACAGTCATTTGTAGAGATACCATCTGTCTGCTGTTCACATTCCTTCACCAGAACAGGACGTGACAGATTATTAATCTCAACTCTTGAAGTATAGACAGTCCCCTTTCTGCTAAACTGCATTCCGATTCTGTAGGAGATGAAGCAGACCTGAAGGGTGCAGAAATTAAGGTTATTACACAAATTGAGCCATATGGTACAAATACTGAAGTGAGAAAATTGCCAGGCAATAAAAATTGTGCTGCCTTCCTAATGGTGTAAATTACAGTTAACCATGGCTCTAATGATGTCCTTCTGCTGCGTTTAACTACTGTTACATGAAGGACATTGTTTAAAAAATAAAAAAAAACGTGAATGCCAACAGCATGTGTAACAATCTGTTAGATTTACATTAGGAAATTTGTCAACAGTAGGTAAATAATTCTGCTAGCCAAGAAACCAGAAGTTGGAGAGAACAAACAAATCAGAAATATTAGCAGTATTGTTTTAGTTAACCTTTTGAAGACTGGGCCACATGTATAATTAAATATATGAGTTTTTTATGATTCTGTAAAATATCTATATAAAGGTGACAAGATAATTCTAAAAAATATGAGCCAGAACAAGCAATATTATTTACCCTTTGCAGAAGAACTGAACTCTGAAAATATTATCTTAAATTTATTATCATCTATAAGAATCTTTCCTGCTATCCTTTAACTCTCAAATATAAAATATCTATTTGTCAGAGAGCTTATTTAATTTTTTAGTTCCTTTACTATTTCCTCAACATTTTAACAATTATAATCTTAGAGCATTCTAAAATAAATTAAAATAAGTACAACAGTTCAACCTTTTTAAATAAACTACATTGGATAGGGATTTTGCAAAATTAGATCCAGTTATCCATTTAAAGGTTTCAAATATGATACAATAATCAACCTTTAAAAAAAAATTTCCATTCAGGATCAACCTCATTCCTACCAATCCAAGAACATGAATGTCTTGGTATACTGTATGTATTTCTTTGATTATAGCTATCTTCTCTAAGTAGATTGACAATATTTTCACAGAACCTTCCACCACCCTGCATTCAATTTAATAAGCTTAGGCTCTCACTTAATAGGAACTTTATTAAAGAACATTTTTCACAATTCTCATTTACTATCCTTCATCGAATCCGAAAGTAGAATTTGTAATCCAGTCTGCAATGCAGAATACAATAGAAATTGGTCTTTGTTAATCAGAAAGACTGCCTGCCTCCATCTGCTTAACATTGTCGAATTGCACTTCTGCTTCAGCTCTGCCGGTACTGAAATCCATACTCAAGCTTTTGCTGCCTTTATACTAGTTTCCACTTCACTATAGCTTTGTTCTCCTCACTGCAAACGTGATCATTCAAAGAAATGACATCTATGACTTGATTCACATCTCACCACTATGCATGTTGACTTACCAGATAAACATGCCAAGTGTTTAATATAACATATTCTTGTTTTCAAATCCCTTCATGGTATCATTACTCCCTAACTTGTATCTTTTCTAATTTTAATATTCTTCAGGAATTTTATAATTTTGTTACATTAATTTGACCTTCTGACCATCCCTAATTTTAATTGTTTGGCATAACCTCCTTCAGCTACCAAGCCCTTATGATCATATCTATTGCTCCTCAGGATGGACAGACTCCACACTGAAATTTGGAAAGCAACTCTTCAGAAACTGGGAATAGATGATTTAGGACAGGGGTTCCTAACCTTTTTTTTATGCCATGGTCCAATACCATTTCGCAAGGAATTTGAGGAGCCCAGGTTGGGAACCCCTAATTTAGGAGGACTTACGCAATGACTTTGCATTTGTCGGATAGCAGAGTAGTACTACAAGTGGATTTGTCTTCCTTTGTGAAGATAGCATCCCAGTACTCCCATAGCATATCCTCTTCTTCCCAGATGTGGGAGGTGAGACTGTGAATTTGTGTCTGAATATGCCACCACCAAGCCTGAGCAAGGATACAGTTTGACCCCAAATCTGTCGTCTTTCAGATGATATACGGTCCTCTTGACCGCTTGTTGGACTACTGTGTTGGCAAAGCTGAACCTGGTAGTTCACTGTGAAGTGAAGTTAAAAACTTGCATGACAAAGACAAAGAAATGACACACCCCTCAAAGTATTCCTTCCAGTAAGCATTTACTGCTGCTGGGTTTATTTCACCTTTGGCCCATGGTCATGTGGGCCTTGACCATGGTGATGGTGATGATAACACTGAATAATCCATACAAATCATGGCATACACCAAATGTAGATGTCCTTTGCTTCTGCTGCCTGCCATCCATCTGTAGTGTTTCTTTTGGACCTTGTTCTTCAAGCTGTTCTATTTCTTGGTAAGGTGCACCCCCTTGTCAGCTTGTGGGAGTACAGGCCTGTGTGCACTTAAAATGAAGAAGGATCATGTGAGGTGTCAATGAGAGACTTGAGTCCCTTTGTTAGGAGCACAGTGAAACAAAGCCATGGAAGAAACACACTGTCTCTCAAATGACCCATCCAGCTGTCCTGTTCCACATTGGCCCCATTAGCCACCTCAGAATCCACAGAAAGCTCTATTTTGAAGGATTGCCTTGCAAGAAGAGAACTCTTTTACCTTCTTTTAGGTTTTCTTTAAAACCATCTCTTAGATCAAGTTTTTAGTTATCTGTCTTAATAAGCTAAGTGATTCAGAGTAAAGTTTCATTTAATCATGCTCCTTGGAGTATCTTACCATATTTAAAGGTGCTTTATAACTTAAATTTGTGGTTGTTATTGCCAATCACATCTTAGTATGAGATATCTGTGGTGAACTACGTGTGCCTGTCTGGACATGCCCCCCAGCTGACTGCTCCTGTGGCTCCTCCCACAGACCCCCGTATAAAGGCGATTGGAGGCACTGCTCCTCCCTCAGTCTCCAGGATGTTGTGTGGTGGGCTCTTGCTGCTAATAAAAGCCTATTGTTTGCCTCCCATCTCCAAGAGTTATTGATGGTGCATCAATAACTAAAGCTTAAATCATAGTGTGCAGATAGTGCATTGCTCAATCAACAGCACTGAATGCAGGAACATTATGGTATGGTTCTCATGGTATATCTGTGCATCATAGACTCATGTAATGCAGTGATTTAAAAGAGCCTTTTGTTTTACTTTGACAGCATGGAGAGACCACGATATGCTCCTTCAGTATTGCTTTATCACCCTCAACAGTGAATATTCATTATAAAAAGCCATTGCTCACATACAGAACATAGGATACAAGTGAACAAATAGATGTATAGATTTTAGCCAGGTTTAGATCCTGCTGTATGGAGAAAACCTCACCAATATATTTCTGTTGGTGATATTAACTTGCATATCAGATAAAATGTGTGTCATAGTTGACAGAAAATGTGGTCTGAATATTCACCGGGTGTGGCAGAGATGGTGAATTTTCTGTAGGAATCCAGAAGTCTGAACCTATCTCCGCTGCCTAAGTCTTGTTGAGCAATAAGGTGACCATCTAAAAGTCGCCCTGAATATTGGGCTTGAGCATAAGTCAGTAAGGTAACCTCCATTCCCAATCCATGAAAGAGGAAATTAGTGCTGTGGGTTTGAAGATCTGATCCTACCTACTAAGTACATGGAACTAGAGAAACCAAACCTGCTCTTCCTGAAGCTATCCTTGCCATATATAGCTACACTGAAAAACAGATAAATCATTGTCTCATTTAAAATGTTAAAACAGCTCCTGGGAGGATGTTACCAGCTGACCCTTGTCTCATCTTTGTAATATCTGGAAGGTGGAAAACTGAAGTTGGCTCACACTCCATTCCAACCATTCCCACACATTGAAATTATCCCTGTGTAGCTAAATTCCAAGGTTTCATGATTTATTGTGTATTTAAAATATTATAATACCAAAGTTTGACTTATGTGTAAGTTATCTTATTGGTTAAGAAAAACTGACTGAGTTGCTGGTATACTTGACCAGCAGAAGTGAGGTCAGTCTAGGCAACCCATCCAGACACCTGATAACATTGGAAACCTGCATTCAGCACTAACATAGTTATCGACTGAAGTGTGCTGTACAAACAGAATTGTGTGAATGTGGTAAAGTTGAAACTTATCAATATCAATGGTAAGGCTCACAATAAAGTTACCCACCTGTTAACTTACATCCTTGTGTAGCATTTAACACATTCTCCCATATCTTCAGTCTCACCACTACTATCCCATTTCCAAACCTAATGTAACACTGTTCCTTTATTGCATTAGTTATTTCTTGCTGCTCTCTACACAGCAAATTTGTAGGAGCACCTTCAACTGCAGAACTGTAGTAGCTCGACACCATTTTCTCAAGAAAATTGGCAATGACTAATAAATACTGGCCATGCTAGTGACATTCAAATTCTGTTAGAGTAATGAAGAATAAATAAGCCAAAAATCACTTGATGTAAACTCTAATGATGATGTAAATGTTCATCCATTAAGCCAAAACATAACTTGGAAATATTTATCGATCCAGTGTTTTACGACAGTGATTCAATTTCTGCATTTTTAATGTGTATTATTTCATGGCACCTGATAACTTGAAAGTTACCTCAGTCCTGTTAAGCAGCACACTTCCTCTCCAGTGTGAGACATGTGATTTCATTCAGATTTCGTTGGGAGAGAAGATGGGAACTTGTGCATTTGAAGGTTTGTCATTCAGAGGATGAGAGGCAAACTGATACCCTCGCTCATACTGACTTGTAGGTTCTGTCAGCAGAGGTGAACAGAGTAGCTTGGATTATTCTACTCTCATTCAAAAAGTCTACTTGTGTGTTTAGTTCTGGAATGCCATTAAATAATATAATTTTGAATGAGGTAAAATAAAGGATGGTAGTGGAAGATTTGAATCACAAATGTTTCCAAAGTAGAAACAGAAATATGTTGATGCAGAGACGAGCACACTTAATGGCTTAACAGCATTGTGGTCATACATCATAGTTCCCTTCAAAGGGAAAGCAAATCTAAGTCAAAATACTGTAACAGCCTTATAAAATCAAAACAAAAGCCATTATCACATGTTCGGCACCAGTCACATTAGGTATAAAAGGTTTAGGAACCAAAGGCAGTGTGTGCACATTTATCTGGAAACTTCCTGTGTTTCCTCTGTATTTCAACTCACATCAGCTCTTGACAGCTACAGATCAATGCAAAATTTTGATCATTTTCAGCCTTTGCAGCCTCTTGACCTCTTCACTGCATTTTGAGGTGCTTCAAGTAGTTGAATACAATCACAGTAAACTATGTGAAATTGGTACTGTAGCTGGATCTCCCAACAGTATGCAATGACCCTGAGGTCAATACTCTCAGGAGCTGGTTCTCCCTTGTGCTTTATGAAGAGATTGAAACAACAAGTAACCACACTGAATAAATAAATACAATGTACTAAAATGAGTTATTTTTAGTTTCTCAATACTGTAGTTTTAAATTTAAGCCACATTTTGAATCAAAATTTAAAATCTTCTGTATTATCACAAATAAAACAGTTTTTTTTAATTTTTATGCAAGACTAAGTTTTATGTTTATACATTGTGGCCACTCCAGCTATTACATTGATATAATCATAATTGATAGGAAAGTAAATTATAAAATTAAGACGATAAAAGAAGATGTATTGCAATAGCTTTGGAGAAGTAAATTCAGAAAATAGAGTTTTTCTGATGTGTAATTTTTAAGGGTAACAGAAGAAAACAGAAATCAGATTTGGTGTACCAAGTTTTAAACCCCAAATCTACCTTCACAGTTGGAAATGAAAGATTTTGGAAGATATACATTTCATTGCAAGAATGTATTTAACAGCTTAAACTATAATTGTGTAAGTACTATTATAACTTAAATATAGATCCAGGTAATATTTTGTTACAGTGTATGACATTTTATTATCAAAACGTTAATAACGACTAGAATTTTACCACCAAGATCTTGCTGCTGTCTTCTGAAGTTAGCTTATCCAATGTGCAAGATCTATTGGCCAATGTCAAGTAAAATGTATTATGTGGGAATCATTAATAAAAATAGGGAAATCCTTAACCAGGGTAAGCAGGAAATGATTAACCATTTTTGGAGCGGGGAAATGTTTATGTTTATGTAGAAACCAGAAATCAAAGCAATACCAAAAGGTGGAAACCTCTTAACTGAACAGTCAAGGCATTCACCAGAGACTACATCAGAAAGTGAAAATCATTAACCAATACACATTCCAAAGGGGATAATCAGTAACTAAGCAGTTAAAATATATCTACAAGACAGAAAATCCTTAACCAAGTAATCCAAAACATTCACTAGAGACTAGATTCAAAGGAGAAATCATTAACCAAGTCTAAGTCAAAAAAGGGAAGCCTTCCCAGGCTGCCTCTGATTATCTTTCCAAATCTGTTTTGACGAAGTTGAAGGACTGATAAAAAAAACACCTTCACCATCATTTCAGTGAATTGCTGCTCTCCCTCTGAACTCTATTCAGTCATTCATTTGACCATGTTTATTCAGAAATCTCAGGCTTTCTGGCATTTATGTAAACAATTCCAATTAGAACTTTTGCTCTTCATTAATGAAATCCAGGCCATTATCTCTCTGTATCTACCGTCTGGAAGTTTGTGCAGATTCTCCATGTCATCTAAAACTTTGACAAACTTCTACAGAATCACAGTGGAGAGTATCCGGACTGGTTGTGTCATGGCCTAATATGGAAACAGCAATGCCTATGAATGGAAAAGCCTACAAAAAGTGAAGGACATGCAACTGCATAGATTGGTAGAGCATCAATAATGCATAATCTGTCCCTCAACAGAAAAAGCTTTCATTTGAATAAAGGCAAGTGATTTTTTTTTATTAATGGATCTGAGCTGGTCAAAAGCAGTTTGGTACTACTTAATCTGCCATTAATAAATAGAAAGAATTACTAGGCCATTTCATTTACCTTCCAAATATATGTAAGAAACATTGTTTACTAATCTTGACTTCATTCGATTCTCTCCTGATTGAATGGCTTTCTAGGCTATTGAGCTTGGGCCATTTAAGCTTTGCTTGAATGGGTAAGATGGTGGGTTTCATCCTCTGAAAAGCTTGTCAAACAAAATGTCAGATTTTTTATATTTAGTATCACAATATAACAGTTCAAGATTAGATTTCTTAGGGAGTGACTTAACTTTAAGCTATCACTTAAAATAAATGATATCAGATTAGATTAATATATTATGTCCTCCCAAATTTCTTTCATTCACTATGATGGACCTGGTCCTGTTCACAAGAGTTGAGGCCTGTGGAAACTTAGACCTTTACTATACACAACAAAGATAAGACAAAGGCCATATAAAGATCAGAAATGAATGTAAATTTTACAAATCAGCTTGTAGATAGATCCTTACCCATTATATACATGATTCTCTTTTCCATTACATACATTAAAAACTTCACTTGTGATGACCTACACACTTATTTCAATTATCAATTAATTTTCAATTTTTCTCAATTTAATTTTTTTCATATAACATGAAGCAAAAACCTCAGGTATCAGATTATTTGTCTATATTTATGCCCTGAATATGATCTATAATAATGAATAATGTTTGAAATTCTGAAAAATAATCTCAGAAATTCATAAACTGAAGTATTACATCTTGTTCTTTTCATCATCACAAGTACAAATAGATATGTTTTACTGAATCTTGTTATTGTTACCGAAAGATCTCATATAAAATTTTTAAAAATAAAACTGTTTATTATTTTAAACATATTCAATTTGTACCTTCTAATATATTACAATGTCCTTATGAGTTCAGCCTAACAACAATTTTAGCAAATGATATCCATTATAAAATCAAATCTGTTATCAATGTTATCTCCATCTCTCAAGTCAAAGATGAATTAGTGCAGACTATAAATTATTGACTGTCCCTCTTCAGCAAGTGTTTGATAGTATTGCCATCTAGGGGCAGAGTAGAACTCTCTGTGCTGAAATAAACTGTAATTAAACATCTGTTGCTATTGACAATGTGCATATGTTTTTGTTTTATAGTCCACATGGTTTCCATATTTCATCACACAAAAGTATCTTTAAATGTCCCTATGTTCCTGACACTGAAATTGGTTTACCCCTGATCTATTTATTTTTGATTAGTGTTTGTATTTAATTCTGTGTTGTGTTTTGACATTTGGCATTTTACAGCTGAAACCTGAGTAAACAGGATTAACATATGTATTAATTAAACTTTTTTATGAAGTATTGTTATTCCTTGCAATGGCTCTTCCACCAGTTTATTATTGTCACATAATGGAATATGGTTTAGTTTATTCAGATAACAAGCGAGTCAAAGATGAATGTTTTACAGGTTAGGATTTTACTTACATATGCTAAAAATAAAAGGTTTTAATGGGTTCAAATGTAATCCACAACTCAATTCTATTTTCCATTTACTTCAATAGAGAGGAACATTGAAGGTAGAATGCATTGCACCAGGTCTTGATGATTCAAAGGCAGGAGGCAAATTTAAGACCATTTGATGATGTTAAATGTAAGTAACACAATTCTCAACTTTCTTTTGTGTACCCTTTTGTACTCCCAAACTGTACTGTCTCCCTCCTCCTTTGGACACTGTATAATAAAATTACTTAACATAATTAATTGGAAAGCTTGTCTTACAAATAGCTGTTACCACAGAAAATATTCGTGCCATCCTTCACTTCCTGTAAGTTATAGGATTATAATTAATTGAGGCATAGTCTCCAGAGATGGAAGTATGGACAGACAGCAGGAACTATGGGCTTCTTTAAATGCTCTGGAGTTTTAATTCAAGGAAGGCTTTGATTATGGGTCAGGCAGCATCAGTAGAGGGAAACTGGGAATTAATATTTCAAGTCAAGACCCTTCATCTGGATCTTATTGTCCATTTGCCTCTATAAATGCTGCCTGACTCACTAAATACTTACATTTTTGCCTCAAATTCCAGCATTTGCAGTTTATTGCATTGTAATTATGTTTATTGTATATATGAATTTTCATGGAATATGCAGATAGTCAATAACAGTAATTTGTTCTATATTAATTCAAACTGCAGAATAGGTGGTTTAGTGAAGTGGAAAATTAAAATGTTAAAAAATGTTTTTTCCCAATGCAATCCACTTCAATCAATGTTAAAACAGTGGAAGCAAGTGGCCTGCCACATGTAAAACTGGAAGTAGGTTTGGTGGAGGTAAAGAATTGTGGAAAAGGCAAGGAAGGCAGAAACATCGTGGAATTGGGGGTATGGAGATATAATGTTGAGAGATTAGAGAACATTCATGGTGGTGGAAAGGTTGAGTGTGAGATTTCAACAGATTTGGAGTTGAAATAGATTTTTTTAAACATTTAATCTAATTGGCTTAAACTCATTCTTCAAAGAAATAAAGGCACAAAATGATGGAAATAATTAGAAAACCAGGCAGTGTTTGTGAAAACAGAAGCAAAGTTAATGTTTCAGGTCAGCGATCCTTCATCAGAAATTTGTGTGTGGTTGAAATATACTTCATGTTTTCTACATGGGGAAGTCATTAGTATATTTCAAATTATTTTGTCTAACCAGTTTTCACCAAAAGCATTGCCAAATTTCTCTGCATCATTTTTCATACTAAATAGCTACTAACTGTTACTTTCCTCGCTGAATGGACTCAAAGTCTATCAAGTGGAATTGAAATATTATGCCAATTTAGAAAAAGATCTCTGCAAGCTAGAATTATCAGATTACCTTAATAGGTTTGAAGGAAATGGTATTAAATTCAGCCCTGATTAAAAGGACGAATATCTTTCCTTTCTTGCCTCTGTAGTTGCCCTTAGTGAATTTTGGTCTGTCTCAATGTAGTTACTCATAGCTATAATATAAGCTGTCTATTTTTTCACCCTCATTCAGAAATGACAGAAGGATTGGTGCTCTGGGAAATTACAACTGACACAGTGGTGCAATAGGCATTGGGATCAGGTCTCATTGTTGTGACAGGGTAGAAGGTGCTTTCCTTTGCATCTGGCCATGTTGCAGCTACATTTAGAATGGCTCCATGTAAGCTTGCTGACAAAGACCTCAGGAATCTTACCATTAATTTTAAGTACAGGTACAAATACTCCATTGTAGCTTATGCTAATAATTTTTGCTTCCTGCCCCCAATGCTGACAATACCTAGTCAAAATTATGCATGCATTAGACTAAATTGTTATTCTTATACAGGATTCTGATACTTTACTCAAGTATCATACAAAGTCTGATTACATATTCCATTGTGTCATTACTAAAATACATTCCCTCATATAATATGATGTATTTGTTAAAATTCAATTGTATTATCAGAAAAGATGGAGAAAAAAACAACTCTGAAACAAGAATTAAATTGCTAAGTTTCTGGCCAAAAACTTTAGAAACATTTATTATAAATTTACTATTAGCCATCATACTTTACTGCTGCTACTCGTTCTCTAGTGCCTCATGAAAACAAGAAACCTAATATGCAATTTGCAGATCCATCGATTTCTCTGGGAACTGTCAGAATGTGAATATGAAAACAAAGAGGTGCATTGTTTAAATTTATTTAGTTTTATTTAATGCTTTTATCTTTGATCTGAGTGTTTTTTAAATTTTGAAATTAAGAACTTACAATGAAACTAATGTTAATTTGATGCACAATTGAAGTCTATACTTAGAGAATATTTTAAATTCTTTTGCCACTTGACAATTATTCATTCAAGTGACTTGCCTCCTGTCTAGCACTGCTACTTCAATTATGATCAGAAGAACTTTATATAGGACAAAACAAATTACCTCTTCCTTTCAGTAGACAGATGAAATAGAAAAAGAAACTGCAAGAGGTCAGGGAGGATCTACTGCAGCAAGAAGACAAGGTGGAAGAAATCAGTGAAGTATCGTTGTTTGAAAAATAAATTAATTGTAATGGTTTAGATGCTGGCAAGGTGTTTTGTTTCTCTGTTTGGCCAAAGCTGGAAAGTAATTCATTGCTGGCTGATATCCAAATAGAATTTTCCAGTTCTGCCGCAAGCAGGCATTTTTGTTTGGCTTAATTATTAATTATTCTTATATTTATTACTAAGGATAATGGAGGGAATAGCCTGTGGATGCAGGCAAAATTCCCATTCTGTGTGCGCTTTTAAAGCTGTCTTTGAGTTTCTAATGCATTATATGCTCAACCCTCTAAGTGTGGTTTATTTAGCATCCCACAAGTGTTCCCTTTGGAAATGCCCTTGGCAATAATCATACAAAATACATGAGAAAGGAGGAAATGTAAGTTGATTTTTGTCTCCCACAGGAAATGTTGTAAACTATATAATTGCTGAGTCGATTTATGCTCTCTCCTCCATCTGCTACAGGCTCGTGAGCTTGCATTTGAATTTGATTTAAGCATGTGAAACGATTATACTCAAAGTCTCCATAATGCAGCTGGTTTGGGTGCTGAAGGAGAGAAATTGGACCTCATTCGATCAGTTTTATATGAGGTGAGGTCTGATTTAAGTGACCAGTGGTCCACCACAGAAGGTGCCTGTGAGGAGTCTAATCTGATATTATGTTAGGTAATGCTATAGGTGTTTATTGACATTTCTGAGTAAGTGGCCTAACACCTGTTTTAATTCTCATCTGTTTAATATAATTTCATTGAGGATCTATTGCTAATTTGACTCCGCCCTGAACTCCTAAATGAAAGGCAGTTTTCTATCAACCCTTGTATACCTCAATCCACAATTCACCCCTCCCTACTAATTGTCTCTCCATTTAATGCAGGTGACCTCACTCCACTTTTGCTCTGAGCTCAATTCATTTTTAGGCAGGAGTTTCAGCCAATGCTTTCCTGTCTATTTTCTAACTTCCATTGTCTAAAACTTGAACTGCAAAAAAAAAATTGTAGACATTGGAAGTTAAATGGAATATTTTGAAATTACTCAATAGATCAGCCAGCATCTGTGGAAAAAGAAACAGAGTCCATGTTTCAGGTCACTGATCTTTCATCAGGACTGGATAAATGTACAGAACAAAATTATTGTAAGTTGCAGAGAAATGAGCGTAGATAGAACAAGATGTTTGATTATGTTTGTGGAGTGAACAGAGTTAATGTTTTAGACCATAAGACATAGGAGTAGAATTAGGCCATCTGCCCCATCGAGTCTGCTCTGCCATTCAATCATGGCTGATCCTTTTTCTTCTCTTCCTTAACTCCAGTTCTTGGCCTTCACCCTGTTATCTTTGATGCCACGTCCAATCAAATTTTGTGGTTACATTTTGACTCACAACAAATTCACCCATCCTCCGTTATTTAGTTATGCTTCTGGGTCTAGCACCACATCAAGTGCAAAAGTTCTGCCACTACCTTCCAGTCAACTCTGTAATTTCCTTCAGCTATATAACCATCTAAGGACACCGGGTCAGATCTTTGATTTTCACTTTTTTTTGAAGGATTAGCAAATCCTTCAAAATGATTGGGATTGCAATTCTTATGTCAGCCATCCACAGCATAAATTTGCACCTAGAACCCTCCCTCCAGCACACTGTTAGTGAATGCAGCAAGAGAGCAGGAAGTCAGATGTGCTGACGTCTGACCTCCTGCTCTTCTTGGACCTGTGTGTTTGATGACATATGTTCAAAAATTCATGATGTGCCACAATAAATGACCACAGATTTATTTGGAGTCGTCAGCCAAAGGTAAGCTTGATGCAACCCAACCTATTGATCCAATGTTAATCTCTTGTGTACATCTGATTCATGCCCTTTGATTTATTTATATCTCAATTACGGAAGTACAGATCTCTGGGATTCTTTTTAAATCTACCTCCTCACCTTGCCTTTGACAATGAACTCTTGACCTCACAATTTCATTCATTATGATCATGCACCTCATTGTCTACTTCAGGCTTTCCAACCTAGGGTCTATGGACCCTTTGGTTAATGGGAAGGGTCCTTGGCATAAAAAAGGTTGGGAACCCTCAGTCTTCTGGACTGCACTTTATCCTTAGCTGTTGCATTTTTTCAGTTGGCATTCTGTTATTATTTTGTAGTCTACCTCCTCAATGCACCGTGTAATGGATGGATCTGTAATAAGAGTGTGCAGGACAAGCTTTTTGATACATGTGACAATAATAAACCACCTCCAAAGTTCACTTATGGTTTTAAGGGAAATACAGCACAGAAGCAGGCACATTGGTCCACTGAGTCCTTTACTAACCAACAACCCACATCCTAATCCCACGTTGTATTTTCCTCACATTCTCATCAACTACTCACTTACTTGCGCACAAAGGACAATTTACATTGTCATGAATTGGTTTCATCTGGTAGATTGCAAAATGGACTTCTGCCTATGAATTCTCCTCCGAACTAGCCCCACCCTAATTAACAAAGCCTATTCCATCTACCAATTCGCCTTTTCCCAAACAATTTGTCTCCCCCCCCCCACCGCTACGAATTTCTCCATCACCACCCACACAAATCCTTGACATCCAGTCTTCATCAATCCACCAGCTAATGCTTGGTCCAGATCCAACCCCACCAACTTTGGCACAGATCTCCTTACTTACTGATTAGTCTCAACTTCTCTTCCAATATGATATAGACTGCCGCCTCATCCCATCTTCTTCCATCCCTATATTAGTAAAATGTAGAAAGTAGAGGCCTTCACTTGTATAAAGCCTGCTATTACTGTGCACTAAGTTTTGAACAGAGCTTTCACTGACCTACCAACCGTTTATCATGCTTGAATAAGTAAACTTTAATATTGTAGTAGTGGTGTCTGTAATTGATGGAAAAGTCATTGCTGTTTCTTGATGATGTAGACAGGACTTAATATGCAAATCTAAAGTGTGTTCCAATGTTTTTGTGTACACTTGATTGCCCCTGTTGACTATTCAATTGAGCAAGTTAAAAGTGGGAACTATGTGTCTAGGTAGGGAAGTCACTGGTCACCTGTTCTGTTTGCATATGACTGGTTGGGTCAAAATGGTTGGGTCTGAAATACTGATTATTAGAGTCTGTCCACAATCCCAGTGATCTCCAAACCCTGTATCAAGAGATCATAATGCAATTTTATTTGAATTTTTGTTTCTAAATTTTCTAAGATAGTTTAATATAGTCAGTCCATTGTATCATTCAATAAAATTATTGGAGCTTTATAATTGTATATATCTGTATGTTTATCATTGGAACAACAAATAACTACTGTCCTGCACCATCAGCACTATCCTTCCCTTAAGCATTTACCCTTCTGTTGTACTGGGGAGGTAGCTGGCCCACATCAATTTTGCTAAAGTTAGCCCTGAATGTGTTTGCTTCATGCATGGGAGTGAAATAACAGCCTATATATACATACCCAATACATCCAAGTTGAAATCAAGACAGGTGCTTGTATCTCCAAGTCATAAAACATAAATAGAATGACAGGCACTTGCAAATTATTGTTTTACTGATTAGACCAGTTTCTTCTGTTTTTCTCTAGAGGCAATGAGTCCAGTTTACAAGTGACAATACTTCTAGCACTACATCCATGTAACTATTCTTGTGTAAACTTCCACAAACAAGAGAAAATCTGCAGATGCTGGAAGTCTGAGCAACACACACAGAATGCTGGAGGAACTCAGCAGGCCAGACAGCATCTGTGGAAAAAAGTACAGTGGATGTTTCAGTCTGAAGCTCTTCGGCAGGACTGGAGGAAAAATGATGAGGAGTAGATTTAAAAGCTGGGGGCGGGTGGAGTGAACCACCAGGTGATAGGTGAAACCTGGAAGGGGAGGGATGAAATGAAGGGCTGGGAAGTTGATTGGTGAAAGAGACAGAAGGCCATGGAAGAAAAAAAAAGAGGGAAAGAACACCTGAGCAAGGTGATGGGCGGGCAAGGAGATGAGGTGAGGATTGGGTTGGGGTCATTACCGCAAGTTTGAGAAATCGATGTTCATGCCATCAGGTTGGAGGTTACCCTGACAGAATATAAGGTGTCGTTCCTCAAATCTAAGTGTGGCCTCATCACAACAATGGAGAAGGCCATGGATGGACATATGGGTTAGGGAAATGGAATTAAAATGGGTGTTCCATTCAAGGCTCTAAACAGTCCTTTGAGGTGAGGTGACACTTCACCTGTGAGTGTTGGGGTTCATTTACCATGTGCGGTGCTCCCAGTGTGGCCTCCTGTACATCGGTGAGACCTGATGTAGATTAGGAGACTGCTTCACCGAACATCTACATTCTGTCCACCAGAACAATCAGAATCCCCCAGGGGCCACTCCATTTTGGTAGCCATCAACCTGATGGCATGAACTTCAATCTCTCACACTTCTGGTAATGCCTCCCAACCCTGCCCCCCCTCTTCATTTCCCTTACCCTTTTCCATCTGCTTGCCCGCCCATCACCTCCCTTTGATGCTTCTTTCCCCTTTTCTTCTTTCTTCCATAGTCTTCTGTCTCTTTCACCAATCAACTTCCTACCATTTTACTCCATCCCTCCCCTCCAGGTTTCTCTTTCCCCTCCCCCCACCTTTTAAATCTACTCCTCAGCTTTTCTCCACCAGTCTGGCCAAACGGTCTCAGCCCGAAATGTCAACTGTACTTTTTTTCCATAGATATTGCCTGGCCTGCTGCATTCCAACAGCATTTTGTGTGTCTTGCTTGAATTTTCAGCATCTGCACATTTCCTTGTGTTTGCAAGTTAAAATCTTGGCTTTTTGTCATGTCACTTCAATATTCTCTCTCTCTCTCTCTCTCTCTCACTCTCTCACTCTCTCACTCTCTCACTCTCTCACTCACACACACACACACACACACACACACACACATTTGGTAACTTACCAGCAGTTCAATTCAATACACAATAACATAGAAAGAAAAATAAGTAAGTAAATCAATAACAGTAAGTATATATATATATATATATATATATATATATATATATATATATATATATATATATATATATATATATATATATATATATATATATATATAAATAGTGCACAAACAGAAATAATATATATTTTTTTAAAAAGTGAGGAGATAGTGTTCATGGGTTCAATGTCCATTTAGGAATCATATGGCAGAGGGGAAGAAGCTGTTCCTGAATCACAGTGTGTACCTTGAGGCTTCTGTATTTCCTTTCTGACGATAACATTAGAAGAGGGCATGCCCTGGGTGATGGGTGTCCTTAATAATGGACATCACCTGTCTGGGGCACCACTCCTCAAAGAGGTCTTGGCTAGTACCCAAGATAGACCTGACTAATTTTACGACTTCCGGTAGGTTCTTTTGGTCCTGTGCAGTAGTCCTTCACCTCCCCCCCCCCCACCCCCCAACATATCAAATAGTGATGCAGCCTGTCAGGATGCTCTCCACAGTACATCTGTAGTTGACAAACTAAATCTCTTGAAACTCCTAATGAAGTATAACCTCTTGTCTTGCCTTCTTTATAACAGCATCAGTAAGTTGGGACCAGGTTAGATTCTCAATGATCCTGACAGCTAGGAACTTGAAACTGCTCACTTTTTCCACTTCTGATCCCTCTATGAGGACAGCTTAACTAAACCACAAGCTGGAGGAACTTAGTTTAGTCTTTCTTTTAGAGCCCCAATAACACCTTAGGCTTAACGTTGACTGATATGATTATAAACCTTAACAACAGCTCTATTTCATCAGTCTTGGTTTTGTAATACCAGTGTTTCTGGGGATGACGATGGTTGTGGTTTGGTGACACATTTGTAAATAATCTTACAGATCATGGCAAGTGAGTTCAGCTATAATGTATTATTTTTCCATCAGCTTTCGAGTTTTATTTTAAATCATTTAATAATCTCTTCTATACCTGTATCAGGTGTCCTTTTCCTGAAATTAAATCATTATTTCTTGCTGGAAACCACTTGCTCCATATGTTCACTGAGCTGTACTTCAATAAAGGGATCAAGTTCTAACCAAGAATCACAGGACTGGAAACAGGTGGCTGGATTGTCAAATTCTAACTTGGTGCCCATGTGTGCCCATCCACCTGCATTAATCTGGAACAGACAGAAGAGACATGTTGAGCCCTCTCATTGCTACCATGAGTCTTTCTGAGATGTTGAACAACTGATTCCATCAGTTGGATCCTGAGGCACCAGCCATGAATTACTCAACACCATCAACGTCTTTCCCAATTATTTTTAAATGTTTCTGCAAGTCAGAGAATTGCAGTATTTAGTTAAATTTAAATAATGAAAATAATAAAGAAATAACTGTACTTGAAACAGTAATAGAATAAATTGAAGAATGAAGATAAGGGAAAATGAAAGCCATTTATCTATCATTCTTTGTCAGCCACTCATGCTGGCCATCTTGGTGTAATGTGGGGTCTGGCTCCTTACTCAATGCAACTGTACTCGATACATGTGTACTCCATTTTCTGTGACCTCTAGCTCATCCCAAACTTCTACTATCCGACTCATTAGCATGAAAGAATGGGCAGAGTGCAATTTGTAGTAAATATAATGCATCATAGACTTTTTTTATTTTTGAAGGACAGACTTTTACAACTTCTTGGGCTGAAATCAGCTGTACAAATAGTTTGGTGTTACTGCTGGATCATTATGCTTCAAACATACTTTGGAATATCATCAAAGGGAGATGATTGGCACTATGGAAATACAAGGCTCTATTTTTCTCACATCATAATTAAATATCAAATAAATATTTTTGTTTTGGCAAATCCCTGTCTAAAACCAAGAAAAATAACACACCTCTGTTAACAAAAAATATATAGCATATACCATTGTGAAAAATACATAATTAAGATTGCAAAGTGGAGGGTCAGTTTTATGAATACAGGTTCTTAGCCATATGCCAATGATAGGATACCCCAATAATTTCTGAATTATATGATTTTCTTATTTGTAACTTTTTAAAATAATATCCCCTTTTAATAAAAAGGTGATTTT
The DNA here is from genome assembly GCF_030144855.1 of Hypanus sabinus. Taxonomy (NCBI): domain Eukaryota; kingdom Metazoa; phylum Chordata; class Chondrichthyes; order Myliobatiformes; family Dasyatidae; genus Hypanus; species Hypanus sabinus. The sequence continues at coordinate 44,971,288 of NC_082717.1, forward strand.
TTCAGATCTAAAAGCTCAGCATATTTCCCAATTTACACCTAATTGAAATACTCCGAATTCCAAATACTAAATGACAGAAAACAAGATTATATTAATGCAAATAACTTTAAAATTTTAGCATGACTATATTAATTTCAAATAATTTTACATGACTTTAGTTTTATATAAATAGGATTCAAAAATTCTAACACATTTTCTGGTTATTGTACACTTGTTTGATTTCCACTGATTTCTAAAAGCAAATGTAAATTTTATTGCAAGAAACAAAGAGCTTATGGCTTAGGATTAAGATCCTTTGGCAAAAATTAGGTTGTACAAACATGAGAAATTCTGCAGATGCTGGAAATCCAAGCAACATATAGAGAATATGGGAGGAACTCAGCAGGCCAGGCAGCCTCTATGGAAAAGAGTAAACAGTCAACATTTCGGACTGAGACTCTTCATCAGGACCAAAGTAAGGTTGTACAATTGATATGATCATGAACTTCTGTATGTATCTCAGAAACACTGCCCAATGAGCTCAGAAATTTCTCTGATAATAGGGAAAATTGACATGTATTATTACTCAAGTATACAGAAGCCAACATCCTAAATAGAATAATCAAGGTAAGATAATTCAAGACTTGTACTACGTTAATTCCCCAAAGATCTAGATGAATGCACTTAGTTGGATTATAGAGATAATTATTAAAACCTTGTGATTGCCAATCTAATTGTAACTTGAAATAACACTATAGCAAAGAATGAATGGTTTTGAAAAACATAGCTAATTTAGGATGACAAGCATAATGCTGGGAGATAAAAATTATCAGGTAAATCAGTTATGTTAATAATCCCAAAGTTGAAAGAAGTGGAATTTCCTGAGGTAAAATACCTTAATGGCGGTATTGTTGAAGAAAATAACATTTATTAATTCATACATTTTATATTATAGAACAAAGCCTGTTGAAAAATCCCTGCAAATTTACATAATAGGATAATTGAGGCAAACTTACTCATGGATACAGTTTGAAAATAACAGTGATTCAATTGCAAGTTGAAACACACTGTTCAGGAAACATGAAAAAAATAAATTTCCAGCGAATCAATTAGTATCTGTAAAGAGAAACAAAGGACTTTCAGAACAAATTTTATTCTTTTTGCCTGATATAAATAGCTGTCATGGAAGAAATCGAGAAAAATCAGACAATGGGCTTTGTGCCTACAGTGAAGTGCGGATGATTTTTCTTGCTTTAATACCACCGGACAAAAAATTAAATAGACTCTTTTTCAGACTTGAGATCCTCTACACCCATATATTCTCTATTTGGTTTGTTCGGAAAATTATTTACACTTTAATGGAAATATTGAAAAACTACCACTTTATTCATTCAGCCAAATTACAGTTTTATCAAAATACTGTTGTTACTCCATTGACTGATTTACCTTTATGTGCTAAGTTAAATTACTCATGTGCATTTGTTGCAGAATTTTGTTATTCTTAATACTGAGGATACAAAACGATGAATAGCAAAAGCTATGTCTGAGTGAGATGTATATAGAAGGGCATAAAGAATTCAGAATATATCAGAAGAGGAGAGGAGTTACCCCAAGACACAGTTACTCCATCACATTATTAGCATTGAGGGCAATAGAGAAAACTGGAATAATTGCAAATAAATCCCTGTTTCATGTGACAGACAGACAGAAAGACATACTTTATTGGTCCCGAGGGAAATTGGGTTTCGTTACAGTCACAACAACCAAGAATAGTGTAGAAATATAGCAATATAAAACCATAAATAATAAAATAATAATGTAAATAATGCCAAGTGGAAATTAGTCCAGGACCAGCTCAGGGTGTCTGACACTCTGAGGGAGGAGTTGTAAAGTTTGATGGCTACAGGCAGGAATGACCTCCTATGACGCTCTGTGTTGCATCTCGGTGGAATGAGTCTCTGGCTGAATGTACTCCTGTGCCTAACCAGTACATTATGGAGTGGATGGGAGTCATTGTCCAAGATGGCATGCAACTTGGACAGCATCCTCTTTTCAGTCACCACCGTCAGAGAGTCCAGTTCCACCCCCACAACATCACTGGCCTTACAAATGAGTTTGTTGATCTTGTTTGTGTCTGCCACCCTCAGCCTGCTGCCCCAGCACACAACAGCAAACACGATAGCACTGGCCACCACAACCTTGTAGAACATCCTCAGCATCGTCCGGCAGATGTTAAAGGATCTCAGTCTCCTCAGGAAATAGAGACAGCTCTGACCCTTCTTGTAGACAGCCTCAGTGTTCTTTGACCAGTCCAGTTTATTGTCAATTCGTATCCCCAGGCATTTGTAATCCTCCACCATGTCCACACTGACCCCTTGGATGTAAACAGGGGTCACCGGTGACTTAGCCCTCCTCAGGTCCACCACCAACTCTTTAGTCTTTTTCACATTAAGCTGCAGATGATTCTGCTCGCACCATGTGACAAAGTTTCCCACCGTGGCCCTGTACTCAGCCTCATCTCCCTTGCTGATGCATCCAACTATGGCAGAGTCATCAGAAAACTTCTGAAGATGGCAAAACTGTGTGCAGTAGTTGAAGGACTGTCTGAGTCTTAGACACACAAATCAAGGACACAAAAGAGCAAGTTGTTGCATATCCCATAGCTGTACTGGAAGTTGCTATGAGAAGAGCAGTTGTTAGTGACAGAAATAGAAGTGTGCTGAAAGGTGGCTGGTTTTGGAGAGGAGGGGTTGAGGGGGGTGTAGTGTAGTGGTGGTGTTGAGGAGTGGTTGTGACTGGTGGTGGTGTCATGTTAGAAGTGCCAGAATTTGCAGATGATAATTCTTTGATTGTGAACCTTATCCTTGTTCCGGGTAGGAGGAAAGGTAAGAGACATGGTTGACCACTATGTAGCAATGTGGGAGAGAACATTTGGTTGGAAAAAGGTTATCAGGAACACAAGTGTTAAAGATGGCATTGGCAAAGCAAACATAATGCAGGCGGGAGAAACTTGGAGGTGGAGATCAAGTCTTCAGAGACTTCTTTCAAGGCATTGACCAACCTGCGACAATTATATAAATAAACCCTAAAGTTAGAATGAGATCAGTCCAGGTAATTGAGCTGCCCCTGCAGAACAGAACCACCATATTATGGAACCTGAAGGAACTAAGTTTTATAACCAACGCCTGAGAGAAGGGTTGAATTGCAAAGTGTGACTAATGTGTACACATTCAATGGGTTGTAAACAGCAGTCTCAGACTGCTGCTTGGTACATTGAATGAAACATTCAGCACACACTAAATGTGCTCTTTAATAGTTGAATGCATTCAGCAGGTGGTAGGAATTAAGAATCACTAATTCCAATTTAAACTAATCCTGTACTGTTTAAAGTTAACATGTATTTCTTAAAGTGAGGCGTTTTAACTTCTGCTGGGAGTTCAAGTACTGAGGCTGACTTTGGGAATTTTTTGAACATTGCATTGGATTTCTTGGAAGTTGATGTGGAAACTGGGAAATATACCTTCCATCTATAGGAGCTCAAAGCCGGAAAGCAATGGAGATCTGTGGCAGAAATCAAAGCTCAACTGACTTACACTACAGGATTTTCAATAATCAAGTTCAAATGCTCCAGGCCTGGCATATTCCATTTACTTATCAACAATATAAATTGCAATATTTATTCCCTCATACACTCAGCAAAGCTAAAAAGTGCATGCCCACATTTCAAGCTTGTATACACTACCAGCTGTCCAACTCTGCAACACAAAAGCAGATTGCATAGCTATATCTTTTGCAGGACAAGGTAGTAAACAACCAAAGGCAACAGAAGCTAATGAAGGAAGCTTCTTCCAGTCAATAGAGTGGAGATTGATGCAGACCATCTGTGGAGTGCCCATCGCCGTGACCATGCCCAGCAATGGAAATGAAAGTATCAAAGGTGACAGCATTGACACATTTAATTCTCCTCCTACATCCACCTCACTTTCATCCACTCTTTCTCCTGACTTATTCATTTTAGATAGTGTGTTACTTTTGCCTGCAAATCTGTAAACTTAAGCTTTTCTTTTAAAAGCACAACAGTAATTTAACACGGTGTAGAAAAAGGAAGGCAGTGATGAAGAAATCAAAGGAATTGGGTGGAAAAGCACTGCACTGCCATGTAATGTATTTAGTGCTGTGAAAAGAAGCTGAATTTTTAGGCAACTATCAATTGATTTCACACTCACATCCACCAGCTCAGGTACTGTACCTCCGCATATTATATAGGATGCCACAGCGGTTGTTGTGGTGTGAAAATGGTTGTTGAGATGCATCTAGTGTGGTAGTGTGGTGGGTAGCGCTTGTCGCCATTACCTTCCACTTCCACCACTGGCTAGCAGTCTTGCGAAAAGGAGAGCTGAATGTGTAAGTCTCTCCCAGTACATCGTCTCTCCAGCAGCAAGCCTCGTGTAATGCCTCCTCACTGGGAACACAAGGAAACTGAACTCCTTTCGGACTCAGGCAGAACTACAGAGGATGAGGAGAAGGTCTGGCCCCTGTACACATAGCACGCAGGCCCACCGGTGTGTGGAAATGCCCTGGTGCTGGTGAACCAGATCCCCAGCTAAGGGCAAATAGCCCCACTGCCTTGTGGGCAGCCTCGGGAGAGATGAAGACTATTGGAGCAAATCCAGAATGGAGCCCCTAAGGCAGCTGGACGTCATTGAACATCCTTCCAGCAGCTCCTGCAGCCAAGCTGGTGTCAAAGCTATTGCTTCATAAGCTTTCCTTTGGACTACACTGGTGAGGCCAAGAGGGGACCTTGACGACTGGGCATCTCAGGATCTCCATATCATCCAGCCAGGCTTGTGAAGATGATGATCATCATCCATTGTCCTTCGAGACAGACGGATGCCGCAGATCTTCACCTAGAGTGGCATGAGTAAGTGACATTAAATCAGACCAAGAAAATTAATACACATAGGTTCTGCTGCAGCAGTCTCAGATGAAAACACTGATGGGCAATCTACACTGTGACATACAGTCATTGTATAGCTTTTGGTAAAGAGGGTCTTAATCTTGGGATTACCAGAATTGCTCACAAATGAGACTTTTACAGATAGCATGGGCAGAAAAGGGAGCAAGTGGAGGCTGCACGTGCTTCTATAACACTATTTTCATCCTGATTCTACTCTCCCTGCTCATTTGTTTGTCATTTGGATGACGGTTAAAAGCTGCCATGTCTCATGGTGATGGTGAAATTCTGAAATTACAGTACATACAATGAAGAGGCAGCTAGGATACTTCAAGACATTTGAAATTAATATTATTATTTCCTTTTGATCTTTACTGTAACTCTAGTGGAAACTACAGAAACCCTAAAACAACCATATAAACCCTGTCAACACCATTCTCCAGTGCTTGTCCAATACTAACACCAATGTTTTAGCAAATGTGCAGTAGAAACCCTGCAGGTATTCGAGTCCTAAACGTTCAGTTAATAGAGTGGAGCCTGCTTATAATTAACTTAGAGGTATTGACATTCAATTTATATCGAAAAACACAATGCCCAATTCATTTAGCATGTAATTCAATAGAGCAGTCCAACGGTTAGAACAAATTGCTGTATATTGAAAATCCTCCAATGTTCAGTCTATAAGGAGCAAAGGAAAATAGATTTCATAGATCCATAGGCAATTGCTCCCCAGACATTGAGCACTTTATCTCTGACCACTGATTGAATCTCTTAATTTGTTCCAATTATGCTATGGAAAGCAATCATTCAGTTTAAGAATGTCAACCTGTTTGATAAATACAAGTTGGAAAAATTACTGTCAGCAATATTAGCTGATCATTGTTGTCTGTTATTGTATGACACTTCACCATCTATCAATTTAACAAAGGCATTAACCATTTAGTTTAAGTGGGCAAATACCCTGTGTCAAATAAGAATCAGGGATTTATTAGGCATGTTATAAATTCTAGCAGTAATATTGTCACGATCTTTCCTGGTCCTGATAACAATAACCTGTTTCCACATTATGAAACTGTTCAACTCCTGTAAGGTTGTCTGTCACCCAAGTAATTTTTTATTGATTCTATGCTTTCCTCTGCAATCAGCCAGCTCCTTTCCTTGATTAGCTGACACAAACCCAATCCAATGTTTTTCCCTCTTAGAAGAACCAGAATCAGGTTTAATATCACTGGCATAAGTTGTGAAGAATGGTGTTTTGTACATAGCAATGCATAATAATAAAAAACTATAAATGGCAATCAGAAATATATTTAAATAATTTAATTAAATAAGTAGTGAATAAGAGCAAAAGAAGCAAAAAAATACACAGTGAGGTAGTGTACATGGGTTCATTGTCCATTCAGAGATTTGATGGCAGTGGGGAAGAAGCTGTTCCTAAAATGAGTGTGTGTCTTCAGGCTCCTGTACCATCTCCTTGATGGTAGTAATGAGTAGGAAGCATGTCCTGGGTGAGGGGGGTCCTTAGTGATGGATGGCATGTTTTTGAGGTATCATCTTTTGAAGTTGTCCTCACTACTGAGGAGGCTAGTGCTCATGATAGAGCTGCCTGAGTTTGCAACTTTTTCTGATCCTGTGCAGTGGCCTGTCCAACCATATCCCAAAGAGTGACATAGTGGGCCATGATCCTAGTGTAAAATTCAAGATGATCTCCATCTTTCTGGTGCTTCCAAATTTCTCAGCCACTGACAGTCTCTACCTTCCTTTTCTACTATAAACAAAAATTGCAATCAGTAATGAAACTGCATGAACCAGCAGGCGTCAGACTACACCAGACAATGAATAACATTTCCAATGTTGGCATCATGACAAATCATTTACAGACAAATTGTTGTTTTTCCAAACATTGCCAGAGAATTTTTTCATCATGTGTTCCATACAAGAATGCTTGGAATCTCTAGAACATCAATTTAGTGATGAACAGTTAGTGATGATTTTGACAGTTTCATGATACACACAGTGTACAATTTTCAAATGCCTACCTACAAACAAGCTCCCATAATGTCAACAAATTCAGTAGTCCAACATGCATGCATATACAGTCATAGAGTCATAGATCACTATCGAACAGGAACAGACACTTTAGTCCATCTACGTTTGTACATTTGTTGTGCCTAGTCCTAATACCTGGACCACAGCCCTCTATACATCTCCCATCCATGTACTTATCCAAACTTCTCTTAAGTGTTCCACCACTTCTGCTGGCAGCTCATTCCACACTCACACCATTCTCTGAATGAAGATGATCCCCCTCAGGCTCACCTTAAATATTTCACCTTTCACACTTAACCTATGACCTTTAGTTTTAGTCTCACCCAACTCAGTGGAAAAGGTCAGCTTGCATTTACCCTACCTGTACCCCTCATAATTATGCATACCTCTATCAGATCTCCCCTTATTCTCCTACACTCCAGGAATAAAGTCCCAACCTATTCAACCTTTCAACCTTAATTCCCAGCAACATCTTTGTAAATTTTCTCTGTACTCTTTCGATATTATTGATAACTTTTCAGTAAATACTGTAGGTGGCCAGAATTGCACACAAAACTCCAAATTAGGCCTCACTACCATTTTATAAAACTTCAATATAACATCCCAATTTGATACACAGTGCTTTGATTTATGAAAGTCAATGTGCCAAAAGCTCTCTTTATGAGCCTATCTACTTGTGATGCCACTTTCAAGGAATGATGGGTCTGTTTTCCCAGATCCCTCTGTTCTCCTCAGTGCCCTACCACTCACTATGTAAGTCATACCCTGTTTTGTCCTTCCAATGTGCAACACTTGTCTGCATTAAGTTCCATCTGCCATTTTTCAGCAGATTTTTCTAGCTGGTCCAGATCGCACTGCAAACTTTGATATCCTTTCTCACTGTCCACTATGCTCCAGTCTTGGTGTCATCTACAAATTTGCTAATTCAATTTCCCACATTATCATCAAGATCATTAATATAGAAGATAAACAACAACAAGCCCACCCTTGATTCCTCTGGCACACCACAAGTCATTGGCCTCCAGCCAGAGAGGCAACCATCTACTATTTTCTCTGGTTCCTCCTACGAAGCCAATATCCAATCCAATACACTTTGTCCTGAATGTCAACCAACTAAAACTTCTTCACCAGCCTCCCATGTGGGACCTTATCATTGTTAAAGTATATGTAGACAACATCCACTGCCTTTCCATCATCAACTTTCTTGTTAACATCCTCAAAAAAAGTCTATAAGATTAGGTATACACATTCTCCCATGCACAGAGCCATAATATCCTTAATATCCCTAATCAAACCTTGTCTATTCAAATATTCATATATCCAGAACTTTAGAAGGTATTCTAATCATTTACCCACCTCTGATGACAGACTTGCCAGCTTATGATTTCTAAGCTCATTCTTAGAACTTTTCTTGAACAATGGACCAACATTAGCTATCCCCTAGTCCTCTGCCACCTCACCCATGGCAAAGAATATTTTAAGTACCTCTGCCAGGCCCCCTGCAATTTCTGTACTAGCCTCCTGCAGGCTCCTATTCTATAATCCTGGTACAGCCCATGACCTCATTGCTGTTTTGCTTCAGTTCTATAGACTCTATCTCCACCTCTCAAGTAAATACAGGTGCAAAAAATACATTTAGGATGTCTCCCCTCTCTATCGGCTCTATGCTTAGTTGACCACACTGATCATCAAGTGGACCAATTCTGTTCCTTGCTATCCTTATGCTCTTAATATAAATGTAGAAGCCCCTGGGATTCCTTTTCAGCTTGTCTGCCAAAATAGTATCATGCCTTTTTAGTCTTTCTGATTTTCCTCTTAAGTGTTCTCTTCCATTTCTTATATTCCTCAAGATCCTTTGTTCCTTGCAGCTTATACCTGCTGTGCACCTCCTTTTTCTTAACCAGGCCCACAATATCTCCCAAAACTCAAGGTTCCCTAAACCTGTTAGCCTTGCCTTTTATTGTACAAAGTCTGTACTCCAAATATTTCACTTTGAAGGCATCCCATTTATCAAGCACTCCATTGCTAGAATATAGCCATTCCCAATCCACACCTGCCAGATCTTTTCTGATGTCATCAAACTTGGCCTTTCTCCAATTCAGAATCTCAACCCAAAGACAAATCCTATCCTTCTCCGTAGTTATCTTGAAAATAATGAAAATCTGATCTCTAAATCCAAAGTGTTCCCCTGCACACATTTCTCTGTCTTGTCCTGTCTCATTGCCTAATAAGATATCCAGTTTCACACCCTCTTTAGTTGGAACCTCTATGCATTGATTAAGGAAACTTTCCAGAACATATTCAACAAACTCTCTTCTATGGGACTCACAGTCAAAGTGTGGAAAAAATATCAACTACTATCAGAATCTTATTTTTCTAGCAATTGTCTGCTTCTAAATTCTGTCTGTTGGGTGGTCTACAATATAACCCTATTAGTGTGATCATCCCTTCCTTGTTCCTTTGTTCCTCCATATACCTTCTGTAGATGAGCCCTACAGCCTGTTCTGTCTGAGCAGTGTCATGACATTTTCCTGGACTAGTAATGTCACTCCTCCCCCTTTGTATGTCCTGCTCTATCAGGTCTAAAACAACTGAATCCCAGAACATTGAGTCGTCAGTTTTCTCCCTCCTGCAACCAAGTCTCACTAATAACTACAATATCATAATTCCATGTGCTGATCCATGATCTAAGCTCATCTGATTTACCGGCAGAACCCCTTGCATTGAAATAGAGTTAACTCAGAACATTACTTCCACCATGCTTGGCCTTTCAGTTCCTGTCCATATAGGCTTAACAACATGTTTTTCCCCACAACAACTCCACTATCTGCCCTGGCACATCAGTTCCTATATCCCTGCAACTTAAGTTTAACCACCACTGTCTGTAAAATTAGAACCTATTCATCCATTCATTACACAGAATTAAGAAATAATTAAGAATAATTTCAATTTAAAATGTATGTTGCATATTGAAAACCATTCACTTCAAAAATCATAATGTTACAGATATGAAACAGGGCATACAATGCAGAAAAATAATGTATTGGAGACATTCAGTGTGGTAGAACATGATGTAGAATTTCATCCAGATATTTTTGCGAACCAGAAACTTTATCTTATCTACTGACTTCACAGATGCTGCCTGACCTGTTCATTAGCTTCAACAGTTTTGGTTTCTATTACAAATTTCTAGATCTTTTAGTTTTCTTTGCTTTCTAACAAAGGCTAATCATCAGAAATTCTATGAAAATATCAAAATAATTTTAAAATGATCAAAATATAATTTAGGAAGATGGATAGAATGAAATTGCTCTGAAATGGAGTGATATAAAGTCAGTAATATGTCATTAGGTAAGAAAATGGAGTATTATCAGGCTACAACTTGCTTCTAACTCGGATATGCTGCTGTCAAATTTCAGTTATACCCTCTTCTCCTTTCATCAGGGCATAAAACCTGGAAAATGTTGCAGTTTAGTACTGAATAGTTCAAAGGTTATTATCAAAGGTTATTATCAAAGTACATGGCTCTGAAATTCTTCTTCTTCAGACAGCCATGAAACCAAGAAAGAAAAGAACAGCAGCACAGTCATCAACCCCCAAATCCCCCCTCCCCACACAAAAAAAAGAACAAAAACAGAACAGGTGTATCAACCTCCAATTCCATTCCCCTGCACACAAAAAGTAACTAGAAAGATTGGGCAAAAAAATTGTATGTAAAAAACTATAAGACTGAGAAGATATCCTTAGTCCAAGTACATATCCAAAACACCATATACCTGAGTAACATGCCCCAGGCTCAGTGGCAGCCTCTCCTGACTCCACCAGCAATCAGAAGGCAGTCTCCCCTCTCCGGCAGCAGAGCGATCCCACCAGCGATCAAAAGGCAGTCTCCCCTCTCCGGCAGCAGAGCGATCCCACCAGCGATTAAAAGGCAGTCTCCCCTCTCCGGCAGCAGAGCGATCCCACCAGCGATCAAAAGGCAGTCTCCCCTCTCCGGCAGCAGAGCGATCCCACCAGCGATCAAAAGGCAGTCTCCCCTCTCCAGCAGCAGAGCGATCCCATCAGCAGTCAGAAGGCAGTCTCCCCTCTCCGGCAGCAGAGCGATCCCACCCGCAATCAGAAGGCAGTCTCCCCTCTCCAGCAACAGAGTGATCCCATCAGCAGTCAGAAGGCAGTCTCCCCTCTCCGGCAGCAGAGCGATCCCACCAGCGATCAAAAGGCAGTCTCCCCTCTCCAGCAGCAGAGCGATCCCATCAGCAGTCAGAAGGCAGTCTCCCCTCTCCGGCAGCAGAGCGATCCCACCAGCAATCAAAAGGCAGTCTCCCTTCTCCGGCAGCAGAGCGATCCCACCAGCGATCAAAAGGCAGTCTCCCCTCTCCAGCAGCAGAGCGATCCCATCAGCAGTCAGAAGGCAGTCTCCCCTCTCCGGCAGCAGAGCGATCCCACCCACAATCAGAAGGCAGTCTCCCCTCTCCAGCAACAGAGTGATCCCATCAGCAGTCAGAAGGCAGTCTCCCCTCTCCGGCAGCAGAGCGATCCCACCAGTGATCAAAAGGCAGTCTCCCCTCTCCGGCAGCAGAGCGATCCCACCAGTGATCAGAAGGCAGTCTCCCCTCTCCAGCAGCAGAGCGATCCCACCAGTGATCAGAAGGCAGTCTCCCCTCTCCGGCAGCAGAGCGATCCCACCAGTGATCAGAAGGCAGTCTCCCCTCTCCAGCAGCAGAGCGATCCCACCAGTAATCAAAAGGCAGTCTCCCCTATCCGGCAGCAGAGCGATCCCACCAGTGATCAGAAGGCAGTCTCCCCTCTCCGACAGCAGAGCGATCCCACCAGTGATCAGAAGGCAGTCTCCCCTCTCCGACAGCAGAGCGATCCCACCAGTGATCAAAAGGCAGTCTCCCCTCTCCGGCAGCAGAGCAATCCCACCAGTGATCAGAAGGCAGTCTCCCCTCTCCGACAGCAGAGCGATCCCACCAGTGATCAAAAGGCAGTCTCCCCTCTCCGGCAGCAGAGCGATCCCACCAGTGATCAGAAGGCAGTCTCCCCTCTCCGACAGCAGAGCGATCCCACCAGTGATCAGAAGGCAGTCTCCCCTCTCCAGCAGCAGAGTGATCCCACCAGTGATCAGAAGGCAGTCTCCCCTCTCCGGCAGCAGAGCGATCCCACCAGTGATCAAATGGCAGGCAGCTAGAACTCACCCTCCACACTTACCTTAATGTTTCAACATCCCTCGTCACTTTAATCATGAAATGGAGCTGAAATTTGGCTCATGCCACAACCTGTAGCCTTCTCGCCATAAGGTTCGCGCATGCTGCCTCTGCCTCCCAGAATCCTCTCGGAGATTACAGAGCACTGAAACACCCAAACAGCCTCCAAACTGCAAAATCACAGGCTCCAACAGTTCCAGAATCACATTCAAGATAAAAAAACAAATATAAAAGACATAAAACAAAGAAAATGTAGGGTATCATGGTTAACCTTAGGAGTGTTATGCACAGGTGCCATTTTGACTAGATTCTGGTATTTCGTTTAAGCAGTGTTGAATTCCATTCCCCCAATTGTCATCCCAGCTCAGTCCTTATAGTTCATTAAACTGTTACATTTCTGATGAAATTATTAATTTGTGTTAACCTTCTTATTTAAAGATTGGCCTTTCTAGCAGTAAGAGACAAAGAGGATTTTGTGGAAAAGTGTGAAATCTAGGATTAAAAGGAAAGCAGCAGTGAGTCAGAGTGGAAGTAATAATCAGATCTCCTTTGGCAAGAGCTAACACAGTTTCTTCTAGTCTAGAGCCTCACACTCATTTTTATGTCTGTGTTAATTTAATGAAACCCAAGTTACACTGGACAACAGAATTTTTCAAAAGTGTTGCTTCCTCAGATTTTTTTGTTTATGGCAGACCACTTAAAGCTGAACATAAATGGAATTTCAGACAACTGTATCATGTCAGAATTTGGGGATATAAGAAATTAACTTTTATTGAATATAATGCATTTAAATGCTTAACAGTGCTGATGCTTTGCAGAAGTTCAACTTCTAAAAATGTTTCGTAGATGATTTCCATCTGTACTCAGTGTCTGAGGCTTCTCACTTAAGTGTCCAACAATAATCAGACAGCATTGATGGATTCCAGTTGCCCTGATACCATTTCACCATGACCGCAATGTCTTGGTGAAACCTTTCACCATGGTCGTCATTGATAGCACCAAGAGTTACAGGGAAGAAGTCTAAATGGGAATGCAGAAAATTAATCTTTAGTGACATGTTACACTTCACAGTTTTGTTTGCTTAAAGCATGTTGTCAACCAGCTGCATGTAGTTTGGTGCTCTATAGTTGCCAAATAAATTTTCAACAACATCATTGAGTGCTTCCTTGTGATTTTCTCCAGTCCCCATAGAAGTTCTTTGAATTTCCTGTCATTAATGACCTAGTTGATTTGTGGAACAACACAAATCCCTTCCTTCATCTTGGCATCATTTATTCTGGGAAACATTTGTCTCACATATTGAAATATTTCACCCTCCCTGTTCAATGCTTTCACAATTTTTCATAAGCACAAGTTTAATATGAAGAGGAGGAAAAAATATCTTTGCTGGGTTTACAAATGGCTTAAGCACCACACTTTTCTGCCCTGAAACCTATGGTTATGGAGTGACCAACCTTTCTCATGTAAAGAGATTCTTTAGCATGGCTGTTGCAAATGAAACAACAGTACTTAATGTATCTGAATTGCATTCGGAGTGGCAATCTTTCTAAACCCAGTCCTGCCATGCAGCATCCACCCTGCCTAAGCATGCCCAGGCGTGCCTGGAGAAGATAGAAAACTTTTCAACTTACATTGTGGGCAAAATTTTAATTGAATTGAATTTTGAATTGAAATAACAAATACAGGAAATTTCAAAAAAATGTAATAGGGAAATCTCATTGTGATTTTCATGACTAGCAGCCCAAAATCCATAAGTTACACTCAAAAGTATTCAGGAAATAAAATCTTTGTTGTCTAGTGTTATTAGTCACAAGATTAGAATCCATTAAAGTAACTTGAACAGAGCCAAACAGGCCACAATGGACAGATAAGAAATTATGGTGTGCATTTATGTGACATTACACTGACGCTGGATATGGAATACAATTACACCATTGCTGTGTGTAATGGCCAAGAAAGTGCCTTCAGTCCTGCTTCCAAGCCAAGAGTAATCTTGCAGTTTTTTTAAGAATGGATCTTCCAAAGTTATCTAAATGAACCTGCAAAATCAAAACAAAATTGGCAGCACCTACTCAGCATGATGACCTAATTATAAAGTCACAGTATCTTTCCATTTTGTCACTAGAAGTTAGGTCAGAGCTTGCGATTTTGCTCCACCTGACCCATCCTTTGTGAGTTGGTCTTGCAGTTTCCTCATTTGCTCGGTATTGTGTAAGTATTCTGTATTTGTGATTTAATCTGGCATGTAATATTTGTTAGGACTAATCAGTATTAAAGTGCTGCTGATTTGGTTAAACCATGCATAAAATAAACAAATGGAGGCTCTATTCTCACAAGGAAATGAGGTAATCTAGAAAAGACATGAAACTGCAAAGAGTTCAAGCACCTTGGGATACCACTAGAGTACTGTAACATAGTGATTGTTAATACACTAGAATCCAAAGGGCTGGACTATTGATCTAGAGACATGAGTTGAATCCCCACTGTTGTAACGAGAGAACATTGTTGTAGTCAAGTAATTAAATAATAGATATTTGACAGTACAGCACAGGAACAGACCCTTCAGCCCACAACATTGTGCTGAACTAATTGAATTAGTAATTTAATGCCCAACAAAACCAATCTCTTCTATGACATAAAGTCCACATCCTTCCCTTTCCTGTGTCTATCATGTTTACATTCATGTATCTATCAAATAGCCTCTTGAATGACCCTATTGTATTTCCCTCCACTACCACCCCAAGGCATTCCAGGACCTCACTTAATAAAATAACTTTGTCCCTGCATATCTCCTTTGAACTTACCTGCTCACACCATAAATACATTCCCTTCAGTCATAGATTAACACACACAAAATGCTGAAGGAACTCAACAGGTCAGGCAGCATCAATGGAGAGAAATAAAGAGTCAACATTTTGGGCCAAGATCCTTCATCAGGACGGAAAAGTCTCTTAATCTTGTAGACCTCTATCAGATCTCCAGAGAAAACCTTGTCCAGTTTCTCCTCATAACACATACCTTCATTTCCAGGCAGCATTCTGGTAAAACTCTTCTGCTCCCTATCCAAAAAAATCTGTGTTTGTAACTGTGACAATGGAACAATTAGAATTATGACAAAAATCTGATTCACTGATGTCCCTGAGAGAGGGAATGTGCCAACCCTGTATGTTTTTACCAATAGGTAAGGGTGGTCCACTTTGTATTGCCCTCTAAAATGGATTACCAAGCTACTCAGTTCAAGGCATTTAGAGATATACCATAAATGTTGGCTCAGCCACCTATGTATGCATTACAGGAACATAAAAATACCACTCACAATGCATTAAATGACATCTCAACAATTTGTCCAATCTGTGGAATTTGGTGTCATGAGTGGCTGTGGAGGCCAAGTCATTGGGTGTATTTAAGGCAGAGATAGACAGGTTCTTGATTAGCTGGAACATCAAAGGGTATAGGGAGAAGGCAGGAGAGTGGGGATGACTGGAAGAATTAGTTCAGTGCATGATTGAATGGCAGAGCAGACTCAATGGGCCGATTGACCTATTTCTGCTCCTGTATCTTATGGTCGCAACTATGTACTATCAAAGGAAGCTTTATAGGTCTTGCAGGGTAGAAAATATTTTGGAAAGTAAGTGCCAAACGGTGTCCAAGTTTAATGCCAGAAACTAGACAAAAAGAGGTTTAAAGAAATTGTATTAAAAAGAAAACAAAATTGCATCAATATTTTGGAAAGATATGAGCATTAAGAAAAGTAATAATTGTGAAGAGGTAAGGAAAAGTGCTGTACTAGCATAAGCAAATGGTTAATCGAATGCAATCAAAAAAAGCAGTTCAACGGAAAATGACAGGTTTTGCAAAGACAAAGCCAGCATATATCTGGGCATAACATGAAACAGATAATGGACGACGTAACTAGAAAGGAAACTGGAGGGTACCTTGAAATAATTCTCAGGGAATCCCTGCATAAAAAGTTATTATGTCTACAGCTCACAGTATGTTAGTGGGATCAGTAAGTTGTAGATATAATAATCCAAAAATAATTGTCAATGCTCTTTCGAGTAGAGAATACATTTGTAACCAACCTTTCTTGAAAAAAAACAGGGAGTTAAGCTTAGCTTACCTTTCTTGAAATTAATTTCTTTCTTTCCTTTTCATAAATTTTAAAAACTCATTAGGCAAGCATAATAAATTTCTACTAACTAATCAACATAAGCCAAAATAGGATTTCATTTTTTTAAAGGAAGGCTCAGTAGATTTAATTTAAGTAAAGGTTGTAATTGATTTTAATTAGATCTACCTACAACATGAAAATTTATTGACAACATTGAATAATAAAGTTACTAAAAACCATAAGCCAAGGCAATATGAATGAAAATATAACCTAAGACACGATTTTATACAAGACTTTGAAAACATTTTCGTACTAAATGACATGATCGGCTCAAAGATAGGTCCAGCATATGAAACCTGTGCTTGTTTTGAGGTCACCTTCAACTGTTATTAGACGATTTCTATCCTTGTTCTTGAAGCTTGTTAAACACGCAAAAGCTTGCTCACACGTGTAAGAAGTTTAAAACTGCAGCAAAAAGTTCATTGTTTTCCTATGAATGGCAGGATACTCTTCTTTCACAGAAATCCAGAACTTCTGTAAATTTCATTTTGAATTCACAATCAGAGTGCAGCTCACAAAGTTCTTCCTCTTCTCTCAAAGTTAAGTTCTCAGGCTGAGGGGAACTTTACTGTGTTTGTTTTGAGATTCCAATAGCTAATTAAAATAATCACTTTTATGTGTCACATAGCTGTGATTTGTAGTTAAGTGTCTTTAAAAAAGTGTCACAAAAAAGTCTGTCTTTAAGTTTGAAAGCTACTTATCAATGGATTTTATGTGGACTGGTGATTCAAGTTATCCTATTCCATTGTGCCTAGTCTGTTGTAAAGAACTTAGAAATTGCAGCAAATGGCTCCAGCAAAATTGCAAAGTTCTTTACAACAGACAAGGCACAATGGATAAAAACACAAAATGCTGGCAGAACTCAGCAGGCCAGACAGTATCTATGAGAGGAGGTAGTGACGACGTTTCGGGCCGAAAACCTCTGGCCTGCTGAGTTCTGCCAGTATTTTGTGTTTTTATTTATTTCCAACATCTGCAGATCCACTCGTGTTGCCATGGAATAGGATAACTTGAATCACCAGTCCACATAAAGTCCATTGATAAGTAGCTTTCAACTTAAAGACAGACTTTTTTGTGTGTCCGCTGTTACACTAGAGCAGCAAAATGAGTCAGAAGAGTGTAATTCTTCATCATTAACCTTATCAGAATTGTCCATAGGCCTGGGCCAGGAATCCTCCTCTTCCATCTCACACCTCCTCTTCAAAAATTGCCACACTGGACCATCAAGTATGTCTGTAAAAGACAGGGGATAATAAAAGGGGAAGTTGGGAGGAAGTAATCTGGGAGGGTGAGGCAGACATCACAGCCCACATGGGCAAGTCCATTCAATGCTTAGAAGATGCACTTCAGGCCCCTCATCAGCCTATTGTCCTCCCCCTCAGACTAAACCAATTAAGCGTGATCCTACTGCACACTGCCTCACTGGAATGAGACACCTCTAACGAGATTGCTGATGGGGCTGCTCAATCATCGCCCACCACAACTGCTAGCATCATCATTGCGCAGAGTTCAAAAAAATGTTTTTTTTAAAATCACAATCTCTCGCAGAACCCCGAGCGACCTCTCATGGGACCCCGGTTGAAAACCCCTGGAATATGTGATGAGCTGGTAGTTACTTGGGAGGAAATTTTGGATAGTATTGAGAGTGAGGTGTTTGAAGAGGAGATGTCATGAAATGCAATATTAATAGTATACGCCAAATGTAATGTATACACAAGTTGACAGCTTTAGATATTAATGCACATGTCAACACAACACTTGAATGAATAAGTGATTTTGTGGAAATAAAATATTCAATGTACCCTTTTCACATAACAAGAATAGCCCAGGATTCTTGATCCACAAGATTCCACTCACCCAAGAATTTATGTGTTTTTGAGAAGGAATCAATGATGCAGCACTTGGTGCATGATAAAATTTAATGAGCAGTAAAGTAAAGATTGGAGTTGTTGAACCCAATCTATATGGGAATCTAACTGAACCCAAATTCCTACTGAGGCTTGACTACACCTTGAGAAATTCATGCTAAAAATTCTCCTACTTAATAATATTAGTAGTAATATTAAAATTCTATTTTTTAATTTAGGTATTGGATGACTATGGTGCAAATTTATTGTGTACTTTTAGCGATAACAGTTACCCCTGATATGCTAGCACTGTTTAGTATCTTATGCTTTCACTCACTTTAAAAAGCAGTCTGGCAAAAGGGAGGAGAACTTCAGGACGATATGATGCTAGTTGTCTCATGTGATCAGCCTGCCAATTCACAGCACTCAAGGTGCCAATCACCTCTGAATCCTTTCTCACCATTCCGCTTCTCCTCTTTATGCTGACCATCTCACCTCTTCACTCTCAGTATGTTGTAGACCCAAAAGGTCAACAATTTCTTTCTGCCCATTAGAATGCTGCGTGACATGCTGAGTTCCTCCAGCTCGTTGTTTGTCGATGCCAGTTGTGTTTATGTTGCCCTGACTAACGTATGATGAAATGATGTCCTCCCTTGCTGTGCAAGAAGTTGCAAAACAACAGCCAGAAGTTCCAGTAGCTCTCTGCTGGCTTGTATCCCTGGGTGTCCCCTCTGCATACAAATGCAGAGTGACATTCAGACAAATGTGTTACCTGATGGAGACAGAAAAGACTATGGATTCTGGAACCCAGAGGGGAACAAAAACGAACTGCTGGAAGAACTCGACAGGTCAGGTAGCATCCGCAGAAAGAAATGGACAGTAGACATTTTGGTTTGAGAACCTTCATCTGGGCTACAGGTCGAAATGTTGTCCTGGATGGGTTGCCTGGTGGAGGGAGAGGTAAGGACCAAGCAAAGGAACTCCAGTACTGTCCTGTCTGGTGAAAGGAAGGGTAAAAGCAGAAGTGTGGGAATTGGAAGAGATGCAGTTGAGAGTTCTGTCAACCATATGGAGGGCATTTTTAATCTAATTATTTCAGGTTTTGTCAGGATTAGGCACAGATTGGCTACCATACAAGCTATACAGTTTTCCAAGCACCTCACCAGTTAGGCAATAGTGTTATTCTGTTTAAGTCCTGACAAAGGGTCTCGGCCCGAAACGTTGACTGCTCATTTCAACGGATGCTGCCCGACCTGCTGAGTTCATCCAACTTGTTTGTAAATCAATGTTTCTCTATATTGTTTAAGCTCACCCAGCAACAAATGTACCTCAAAATCATATTAGAGAAGTTTCTTATACTCTTCACTAAACAACCTCTGGAGAGTTTTAGACTTTTCAAATGCTGCCCATCTATACAACTGGCTAATATGTTTGTTGTCCAGAGTGAAGTAGTTACTTGCTGTGCCTGCTTATATTTGTTCTCCTTATCCAAATGCTGAACCTAGCTTTGTCATAGCAGAGATATTCCTTTTATCCTCTATTTCCCTTTCCCAGCATAATAAAAGGCTCAAGATAGTTGTATGTCTTTACTATTCATCCCTATTATCAATAATACTTTAAAATCTTTCCTTTTAAACAACTTTGATTTGGTTCTGATTTTCTGCTTTTCCTATGGTACCTCTGCCCCAAGTCGATGTCTTCAGTGAGCACTGTTTTATCTTGATATGAGCTCTTTATATCCAATTAGTGTGTAAAATTTGGTTATGGCATACACATTGAGCATGCTAGCTCAATTTAAATCCACATGCATTCTCATAGCTTGTGAAAAAAAAACACATTTACTCTTAAAATGTCAATGATCTGAATGAAGAAGATAGGTACTTTTTTGTGACTACTTTTATAAACGTGCCTTCTCAGCAAACTCAGGCATTTTCACTTTTGATTTTAATATTCAGTTTTTTTTTTACAAAATCAACAGCTGAACACCATTCCATTTTAATTCTGATCTCCGTAAACCTGCTCCGGTCTTCACTATTCTCTAGAAGAGTATCAGGTTCGTCATTTTCAGCGTGCTTAATATCAGAGGAAAATGGCAGACCATGAGCATAAAAGAATTTTCATTTGCAAATTACTTTAAATTGCATTATTCTTTTTGAGCATCAGTAGCAAGTATTTCCACAAGGGGAAGAAGTTATGCCAAGGTTGTAGATAAGCTAATATAATTTTGCTGATTATTTCTTCTTATTTATGAGGCATAATTTATGAGGCTTCAACATCAAAATAAAATGAGTGATGAATACCTATAGCTGAAGTAATAAATCAGGCACAGTGAAAGCAAGGATGATTTTGATCGAATCTATTGAATTAGTTGCTGCCCTCAGCCGTTACTGGTATCGGAAAGACCTTTTAAAGTCTGCCAGACTGTCTCATGGGAATGTGATAATCATCCTATTACAAACCCATAGGAAACAAATTATGAATATACTGTCTGTCAGAGTTATGACTGCTGATTGCTCTTGTTATTAAATGAGTTTGATGTTAAGGCAAATTCTGATTTGGTTGTAACAATAAGTATCTTTATTTCCAATATCTGAATTATGAGTTCCTAAAATGTTTTCTTTAATACTTTTTTTAAAAGCTAATGCTGGAAGTTGATTGAAATTTATTTTTGGTCACATCAGCTAAAATGCACTGCAGTATCAAGCATCTTATGATCTAAGTTTATGAGTTTAAATTGCATAAACATTTATATATTTGTTTTATCTGTGATTCCCTTTCAGAACTAACTACTTTTATTCTTCAACCATCATTGTTCAGCAAAGACCCGGAAGTGAGCAAGACAGCACCAAGAAATAATGCCCACACTGGAGAGAAGGCAGTCACTGTCTCTTTTATTTGGGGTACTGCAGGCACTACTTTAACAATCCAGGAGTAAACGCTACTGCTCTGCTGGCTGCCACTCACCAGCAAAGAAGGTTGATTCTCTGAAACCTTTGTAGGAATCCGTCTGTTCATCATTTTCCCCACTCCTTGACTATCATTCACCCTTGAACTGTGCCTGCAGGTACTGGGCCCTCATGCCAAAGATAAGATTTTGATTCTATCTTTCTTCTCCTTTCCATGCTGGAGACTTGGAACAGAGGAAATTAGTGTACGAGAGCATGAACAGGGTGGTCTCAGCATTTATAATATTGCTATAGAGGCCTAATTTTACAGATATTTAATATTTCCACAAAGAATGCAATTTTGGCAGGGCCTTAAGTATATGTAAAGGAAATTCATGTGTTCTGTTTAACAAATAATTTACATAATTTGTGTTCTAAATACCCATTTCATGAACTATCAACTATTCCTGCATTAAGAAATAAAAGCAAAATGCACAGAAGGAAAATACAGATTTCAGCAACTTAGTTATTGTGACTATTGGAGAACAATACAGATTATCCACAGGTTGCAGCAGATGTCCGTTCCTAATGTAAGTCAGACAGTTCGCAAGTTAGACCTGCAGTCACAGACTGAGTTCCCAGGCACTGAAAATGCCTCCAGCTCTGTAGCAGCCAGCAAATTCATCCTGCCACTCTCCGAAATGCGTGTTCGCACACATGTCAGGCATTCTGTAATTAGAATTCTACTATGTTTAGACTTATCACACAACCGCAAATTTTAATGATTTCCTTTGTATTATCTTTAGCAGCAAGAAAATCTATCTGCTTCGTCCAGATTAAAAAAAAAATAAACTAGTCAGCAAATTAAGGTTGCTTGAAGATAAATGTATCCAGTGATACTGTTATTAAGAATAAAATAATAAGAGCTTTCAGATATGATTTATCTTAGAGTAAAAACATAATTTATACAGTAAGTGGCCTCTCACTAAATTAAAGATAAGAACTGTAAAGCAAATTAATTAAGTGATGGATATATTTTACCCCAAAAAGCAAATTATTTCTATATTGTTAATTAGTATGTTCCTCTTTAGTAAATTATTTTTATTGTGATCATGTATGTCAAGTACCAAATATTTAAATATTTTTTTATCAGCCAGGAATGCTTTCATACGTATATAATGCGAGGTTGTGTGCCAGAATGCCTCAAGACTGTTTGGCTTATCTTTTAGGAATGAATGGTGTTATTATCACAGAACATTCTGGCAGAAACAAATCAATCTGGTTCATAACAGAGATAACTGTTGAGCATATTCGTTAGCTGAGCTGCCAAATCATAGTGCATAGTGACCTTGTGAATGCCCACAAGAAGATCTTGGAGAATGTTGTGTCTTGTTATGTCTCTAGTGTGAATCTCCGGTAAAGGCAGGCATTGATGATAACATTCACCATCACCTTCAAGTGTGCCTTCAGTTATTTGAGTGAAGATTAAGGTCTCAAATCTGTCACAGCTGTCCTAATTTACTGGGCATAAGTAATCTCTGACACATGCCTTTCTGAGACTTGAGACTTGAATTGTGATTATGGAGGAAATGTGAAGAGGTTTCAGGGGGATAAAGACAAGCTAAATGAGAAGGCAAGAACGTAATGTGGAAAGACGTGAGGTCATCCACTTCACTGTGGAAAAGCAGAGTGAGTTTAAATATCCAATCAGAAATGAGAAGATCTGCAGATGCTAGAAATCCAAGCAACACACACGCACAATGCTAGAGGATCTCAGCAGGTCAGGCAACATCTATGGAAAAGAGTACAGTCAATGTTTAAGGCCAAGACCCTTCAGCAAGATTCTTCCCGGGATACCTACCCTGAAGAAGTTTGAATCTTCCAGTCATGTTTTTTCCAGACTTAGAAGTAAAAGAAGTGATTTCACTGAACTTTAAATGAAAGTTTGGAAATATTTTTCTGGTGATAACCACTCATAATTTTTATTGATGCACTTTAGAAAGTATCCTATCTGAATACATCATGGCTTGGTATGGAAACTTTTCTGCACGTGACTGTAAGAAACTGCAGAGTTGTGAACACAGCTCAGCATATTATGAAAACAAACTTCCTCCTCCATGAACCCTGTTAACATTTGTTACTGCCTTGGTAAGGCAGCCAGCATAATCAAAAACCGCACCCACCTCAGATATTCCCTCTTCTCTGCCCTCATAACAAGCAGAAGATTTAAAAAAAGCTTTGAACGCCTGAACCATTAGCCTCAAGGAGAGCTTTAATCCTGCTGTTATACGACTATTGAGTGGTTCCCCAGTACAGTCATATGGTCTCTTGATGCCGCCATCTGCCTCATTATGACCTTGTACCTTATTGTCTACCTGCACTGCACATTCTCTGTAGCTCCATTACACGCCACACTCTGCTACTGCTTGAGTTTGTTCCACCTCAACTCATTGTTGTATTGAATTGATCTGTATGAATGATGTGAAAGACAAGTTTTTCAATGTGCCTAGGTACATGTGACAATAATAAGCCTTTGTTTCAAATTAATTCTTTTCAAAACCAGTGAGTTTATTAAAGAGTAATTGTGACTTAGTATGCCTGGAATAACTCACATGCCACATACAACAAGGTGCAATATTTTTTCTTGATATTCAAATTATCAATATTTAGACTTATCCTTTCAGCACAGAAGAGTAAATTTTAAACAGCCCATCCCATGAAAAGCTGATGAATTATTGATAGCAGCTCTGGACTTTTTGTAATATGCTGTACATCCTTAAGGAATCTCTGTCAATTCTATTCTGTAGTTTGCTACAGTTTTGCTTATATTACTACTTCTCCCAAACAAATGCTTTATGCAGTGAATTATAGAAGTACAAGCGCCTAAAAGCTCACTCCCACTAGTTCTAAATGTGCTAATTAGTACTATGAACCTCCAACATTATCATTGATCTGCTGAAGTTCAGAAACAAAGGACAATGTACTAACAGGATGAATTTGAACACAGTGGAACCTTTTACGACAAAAGTGAATAAATATTGAACCGAAGGAAGATGGAGAATAAGAAGATGAGAGAAGGACTATTTAAACTTCTATGCTTTAAGCATCAATGACACTATAGTATATTTTGTTAATAGTAGTGAAGCAAATATTTTACATTTAGTTATGTTAAATCAGGCCATGTGTGTCTGAGATTTCTTTACTGAATGGTTGAACTATTGATCTGTGAAATATTAGAAATCCATCCGTCAGGTATTGCAGCATCAGGATCGGACTTTGTCATAACAAGCCAATATATCAAAGCCTTGTTTTCTAGAGGTATTAGTAGCCAATTGCATTGAGCTACATTGACTAAAAGCTACTGCCTATCAACAGTAGCAGACTTTAGTTTGCAACAGATGCCAGTGTTTGGATAACTGTGTATATCTACAAAAATAGAGGGCACAGATCTAGAAGCAGCAACTCGCCACTGTCTTTCTGACTAATGCATCAGCCGAATATGAATTGTCTACATTTTCCCACTAAAGAATCCTCTCAACGAACCTGCACAGGAGTGGACCTGGCAAAGAGAATGCTCCTCCCTCAATAGACAAAAGAGTCGTGAGGGGTTAAGGTAAAGATATTTTTATTCTTTTATTTAAATTGTGCTGATGTTTGAAGTGTTGTTTTTTAATTTCTCATAATCTTTGAAAATCTGGATTGACTTTCAACAGTTCTATAAAACCATTGGAGACCAGAGAATGAAAGTCATGTTTAAACTAGAAGATCATGTCTCTCTGTTGAGCACCTCCACTCTGTCCACCACAGAAGGTGACATTTCCCATCGTCCACCCATTTCAATTTGCCTTCCCATTCCCATTCTGACATTTTGGTCCATGCCTTCCTCTACCTCTATAATGAGGCCACAATCAGGCTGGAGGAGCAACACCTCATATTCCATCTGGGTAGCCTCCAACCTGATGATATGAACTTTTTTTTAAAGTTGTGGTAATGTCTCCCTCTTTCCTTTTCTATTTTATTTCCATTCCCCACTCTGGTTCCCCACTCCCTGCTTCTCCTCACCTGCCAATCACCTCCCTTCAGTGCCTCTCCTCCTTCCCTTTCTTCCTTGGTCCACTGCCCTCCCCTGTCAGATTGCTTCATCTTCAGCCCGTTACTTCCTTCACCTATCACTTCCCAGCTTCTTATTTCAATTCCCTCCCACCCCCCATCCACCCAGCTTGGTCCTCACCTGGTTTCACCTATCACCTACCAGCTTGTACTTCTTCCCGTCCTCCTACATTCTTCTTCTAGCTTCTGCCCCTTCATTTTCAGTCCTGATGAAGGTCTCAGTTCAAATTGTCAGCTGTTTATTCCCCTGCCTAGATGCTGCCTGAACTGTTGATTTCCTCCAGCACTTCGTGTGTCTAGCTCAAGATTTCCGGAATCTGCAGAATCTTTTGTGTCTATGTCTCTCAGTATCCCTCTCTTTTGGTTTCTATCTGTCTGTCCACATTTCTTTCCATTTCGGATCTCTCTCACTCACTCACCCTCTAGTCTCACAGTCTGAACATTCACAGAGCCTTGATTCTCCAGACTTTTAATCAGTCAGTTCCTACAACATTGGGCCACAACATGTAATCCCAATAATGTAACTACATTCAGTCACTCTTCCTGCAAGTATTGTTGCAGATGACACACCCACCACTGCTGCAATTTTTGTTCAAAATACTTTCTCAAACAATCAGTCTACAAAAATGGAAAACCCTAGAATCCCAGCACTGAATGAATGCAAAAGAACTTCTTCCCCAGTGCCAAAAATTTGTGTTGAATCAGTTTCCATCACAACCCTTTTGCAACCAAATTGCCTCTTTTAATTCAGGATGCAGGGGCTAAATGGTTAAATTTACCTCTTCCCACACCTGCCTTCCCATCTCTCCTTGCTCATGTCAATGAGAATATGCTGGCAACTTAAAAGTATGCCCACTGTAATCCCTGAAACAATTCCATGAAGTGACATAGTTCAGAAACAAGCCCCTTCAGGCCATTATGTCCATACTAACCTTTCACCCCACCTACACTATTCAACTTGTCAGATTAAGTCTATATCTTTCTCTACCTTGCCTATTCATGTGCCTCTCTACATGCCTGTTAAATATAATGATTGCTTCATATTCTACTGCCTCATCTGCCAGTGTGTTACAGGTATGAACCATACCCTTGTAAAAAAACTCTCCCTTCAAACTTCTTTTTCTCATCTTAAACCCAGCTTTGCCCTTTGTTTCTTGCCCTTGTGCAATACCTTCCATTGCTCCAGTGAAAACAAGCTCTACTTGTTCTATCCCTTCCCATAATTCAAGTCCTCCAAGGCAGGATGTCCTGGTGATTCTGCTGTACACATTCCCAGTGCAACACATTCTTCAATAACCAATTTTCAAGTTAAATTGCTATGATTGACATTACGATGATTTCTCATTCATTTAGTCTGGAAATTAGATTGCACTAAACCAATTTTTCAGGTGGAAGTCAAACACCCTGAAGTGTTCTTTGTGCAGGTTATTAAATCTTGAGTAGTGTTCAAGATTTGTGCCTAAGATAGTCGTTAACTGCTTTGTCAGTAAAAAATATCTGGTCATATCGTTCTGAGATCATCTTTGAACAATTCAGTGATAACCAATCACAGCAAATGCTGTGAACAATCTGGATGATTTCATCAGATACCTGGTAGACCAATCAACATCTCTTTTAAAAATAAAACACCTTGAGATTTCAACAAGCATGAATCTATTGCTTTAATTTCCTATTTACATCCCATAAATATTTGATAACATATTTATCTTTATAATTGGATTACAAACTAGGAATGTGGCTTTCAGCTCCATATAGATTGTAGTCACTCCCTACTCGGTCTGTTCCTTATTGCACATCCCTGACCTGGGCCAGTTTCTAGTCCAACAAACTATCTCTATGGCTGTAACAAGTGCTCAGAAGAGTGATATTGGGACAATTTGTTGTGCTGCTGATATCAGCCTTGTTCAGTGCTTGTGCTGCAAATACTGCACAGTGAATACATCCAGCTTAGACAAGACTCTAATTTGCAAGTCTCAATATGACTACAAACTTTGCCTTTGAGATGTGCATTTGTTATCATTGTTAAGAAGAGGTGACCTATTCCAAAGGAGATCATTCACTGTCCTAAGAGATGCACATTCATTTGAATCAAAAAATCTCTTAAAGGTTTTTATTGAATCATTCCAGGCCTTCGTTCTGACCCTTGAAACAGTATGATGTTTCTCACATTTGATGGCTCTAGCTAATCAAATACCTGTACAAAAGAACTGTAGCTGTCCAAATTGCCTTAAATTATTTTACATTCACATTGTTGCTTGTCATTACTTTGGCTTCATGATAACTAAGTCCTTCAGAGTTTAAAATCTATATTGTATTCACCAAAGTGCCTCTTGAATAATGGAGGCTAGGCAGAGTCACAAATAAAATACTTTTTCCAATTTCATTACCATCCATAGGAAGTAAACATGATTTGCTCATTTTTTTGTAAGTGCAAGCCTGTAGCTTGAAGACAAAGAGGTCAATGTTGTTTTAGACGTGAAGGAGAGAAGTGACTGTCTAGTGCCAGGGTATACTCATCTGAAGATGAGATATGATTGCTGTGTCAAGATAAAGTGAAGCATCAGCATCAGTGTTCCTCGACATTCACACAAGACGTTGTATAGCTGTAATTATGGTTCACAGAGTGGAAACGCTTCAATTTCTGGTCAATTCTTCAATTTCTCTTCTTTTCTCGAGCAGTTCTGTTGATCTAATCAGACTGAGTTCAAACAGGCATTATAGAAACAAAGACAATAGCTGACATTCAATTTTAATGACTTTGCTCCCCCAGCAAAATGTTAAATAATTTAATACTTCTGATTAACTGATGACAATTATGATTTTATAATTAGTTTCATTGTGCTGTGTTTTGTCCAAACTGACTAATGTACAGAAATTCTGACTTGCGGTATCGGGTTGAATGTTGTTGGTTCAGTCTCATTGTCCATAACACTCAGTACCTGTACCTACCAAATCCTGGTGTGATAGGGCTTGAATGGTCCTCACTATGTCCCAATAAAGCCTAAGCACTTGCAAGAAATTTATGACCGCCCAAAATGTCCTTGAAAATGTTGATGCCTGGCAACAACCCCCAAATCTTCTTCACTGTAAAGGGTTTTAAATTTTCTTTTAAGTGTAACTGACAATCACAGATATTTAAATGGTGATAACAATGAGGTAATTAATTATTTAAAACAAATTGATAAAAATAGAGCATCACCCTAAAGAAAACCTAAACAACACACACAAAGTGCTGATGGAACGCAGCAGGCCAGGCAGCTTCTCCCTATAGATGCTGCCTGGCCTGCTGCGTTCCACCAGCATTTTGTGTGTGTTGCTTCAATTTCCAGCATCTGCAGATTTCCTTGTGCTTGCTTTTTAAAGAAAACCTAAACGCTTGTTTATAACTAAAATCAAATTAATCCAGGAAATCTTTTCTCTTAAAACCATAGCACAGAAATCCTCTTGGATATCAATAGGGTCTAGGATCAGATCCTGCACCTAGTCAACAGATGCAAGGTCTGAGAGAACTGCTGGGCAATCCTAGCAAGATGGGTATGTAGCTAGACTCCATGTGGAGTCTACTGACGCAACTTATAGACAGATGTGTTACCATCTGCCGATCAGCAAGTTTGACAAAGCATGATTGGAACTTCCAGACTTCTACCCTGCTAAATAATCATTGCAAGTTGACTGCAGCCCTATAGCAACCTTGCAATGAGCCTGCATTTGCTGGACTTCTCATGAGGAGAACTGTTGGCATTTCCCCATGTAACTGTCAGGAAATTTGGGCCTGCTATCCAAATAAAATACCGATCATCCTGTGGGATCACTACCACATGGTCATTTTTACTATTATCCCGAACTCCTCAGTGGCAGCTTACTGCAATTTCTCAGCTAAAATCCAAGAAAATGATCCTCCAATCAGGTTATAACTGGAAGAAATTTTGTTTGTTTCTTTGGAGAGGTATGGCAGTGAAGGTGAGTGATAAATTTCAGGAATGTAGTTTTTTTTTTATAAATTAATTGTGTTAAATTATATTAACTTGTTTTTAAATACTTCTTAATGTACTTATTTTAATTCTCTGCTGATTATTTTTGTAATAGACTTTTATGTGTTCACAAATTCTTTGAAGTTCTACTAGCTGGGAATTCTGGCTGCATGGCCTAGAAGACAAAGGGTTCCCTGCCTTATTTTATGCCATGACCAACACTATTAAGCAAGGGGTCTGTGGACCCCAGGCTGGCTTCGACAGTTGTCAAAGCATTGTTGTGTGCAGACTCTTCACACCACTGCACCTCACCAATCTGGTCAGAGCTCGATTTATAAAGAGTTGCTGTAAGAGAGGTAAGTACATGACCAGTGTGCAAAGAGCATGAGTGTGATAGCACATCGCTCATACAAATTTGGTTTGAAGGAAAGGCGTGAATTTGTTTCTTTCAAGTGTATTAGTACCTACACGAATATAGTTGATGAAGAGTGTCTTATGAATATATGTTTGAGTTTAAATAGTGCAATCAGAAAATTCTGGATTGGTACTTCTATTTAAATAATAACTTACAAAACTAAAGAGAGGAAAGCTAGTAATTCATTGGGTGCACTCTGGCAGATTACTACCCATGTGTGCTGGGGCATATTTTGAATCAAAGTCAGGGAATAAAATTTTACTAATTTCACCAAAGTTCACTAATAATGGTAATGATGGCAGCATTTGATCAGGGTGATGGCTACAGCATTCAGAGGAGATGATAGTGATGGTTGGCTGTAGCCAATCTGATTTTCCTGGTTTCCGGATTTCACATTCAGGTAAATTTATTTTAATTAAGATTTAACCTGTTTGTTTGCTGTGTGCATGTGTTCCTTTAAGGACAATACACATGATGTTAATCAAGTCTTGCAAAGGGTCCAAAGAGTGGAGGTTATGTTGCTTAGGGAACTAAAATGCAGGTTGAGAACTTTGTGGTATTGAGGAGCCAGCAGCATTGAGGACAATGAGGATTTGAATCAGGATGTTGATGTTGTTGCCCATTCCTGTGGCAGCAGAGTATTTAGTGAGCTGGTATTTATAAAGTTTGGAAGAGGTGCCTAATTACAGTAAAACTGATCATCTGTTTCCTTCTTCTTGAAGGAGATCTGTTTCTTGTACTCTCTTTCATTCAACTAGTTGCTGGTTCCTGTACACCCTATAAACTCTCCTGGTACTGATACCCACATTCCCTTGAAATCTGCTAGGGCTTTGCTTTCCGGGCTCCAGTAAACTTTCCAGTTTTACTGGAAAATTTATTATTCTTCTGTGAATTAAAAACATGTTAGACTCTTAATATGAATATCATCAAATAGTCCAGAAAATCTGCTAATTTCACACCATCAAAGTCCTGAGTATACCAGATTAATGGAGTTTTACTTTATTTGAATTATTGTCATTTCTCAGCATTTGTGACATTTACTTGCTACTACACTGTCATAAAAATATAAATTTTTACTATATGACTAAATAGTAAAAGGAATAATAGGTATTCATGCAAAGCTTTGCTAGTTTTCCACATAAGGAGGTAGATAGCTCAAAGAACATGCTCCTGCTGAAAATTACTCCCCAAGTCTCTTCTCAAAGCTGCTTTGATCTATCATTCTGATTGATCACGGTGTAACTGGGTTTTATTGAACCTAATTTAACCCTATAAGTTTATACATCTCGGGTGTCCATTCACTCTGACATGATACAAATTACTTACAAATGCATATGTTGACCCATACCAGCTCTGACAGTAATCATGTTTAATTATACAAATAGTTTCTGATAAATTTGATTACAGAATGGTCACTTCTTTAGTCAGTTCTTGATGAAGCTAAAATTCAATTTTCTTGTCCCATCTTTATGAAGCATTTTGTGAAAATAAATGCTGACTTATTACATAGCATGCACAACATTCAATATTTATATGAACTTTGTTGTCAATGTTTTATGCACAGCTGTCACCTGTTATAAGGGTTTTATTTATACATACTGTATACGCTGAGTGTTTCTAACAGACTCACACAAACACACATTAGTTTATTAACCCAGAGCAGGTAATTGCTTATTGTAAATGTTTGCATACTTCACTCTTTTTATAAATAAGACTGAGATTATTTCTTTCTAATACAATCATTACCTGAGTAGAGGTTAAAATTCAGTTTTCCCATGAAGTCTTGAATCTATCCATACTCAGATTCATGTGCTTTAAGAATCCTGGGCACGGTGACTTTTATGCATCTGATGCATTTTAAGAGGTGGTATTTAGTATTACTGCAGGTTTTAAAGTTTGATCTTCCTAATTCAGCCTCTCCTTCACTTGTTCTTCCATAGTTTAATGGCCCACATAAGGCTGAGCTTTGTCTTTCATGTATCAGGTCACGATGCCACACCTCGATATCCCAGCAAACAGGGCATTTGTGATGTGGCAGCAGAGTGTGTGAGATGAGCCAGGCTATAATTGCAGAGAGGTTAGGGGTGTCTGCCTTGAGCAAGATGATAAGGTATTGCAAACCTCTATGACAATGCTAATATACATGAAATAACTGACATATTCATGAACGGACTCCAGAAGTTCAGCAGTGAAACAAGTGCATCTAGAACTTCACAGGATTTTTATTTTTATTCAATGTGGCACTCATGGTACACTTCACTGATCCGTAGCAAAATAGTCACCAGATGATTGTGCCAAGATGAGGCCACCCTCAGGGTGGAGGAGCAACACCTTATATTCTGTCTGGGTACCCTCCAACTTAATGGCATGAATATCAATTTCTTCTTCCGATGAACAAATTTCCTTGCCCTCCCCCCCTTCCTCTATTCTCCACTCTGACCTTTAATTTCTTCTCACCAGTCTATTACTTCCCCCTGGGTCCGCTCCTGCTCCCCTTTCTCCTATTGTCCACTCTCCTTTCATATCAGATTCTTTCTTCTCCAGGCTTGAATTTTCACCCACCTAGCTTCATCTATCACCCTCCAGCTAACTTTTCTCCCTTCCCCGCCCCCCAGCTTTCTATTCTGACATCTTCCCCCTTGCTTCTCAGTCCTGATGAGGGGTGTCAGCTCGAAATGTCAATTGTTCACTCTTTTCCATAGATGCTGCTAATTTCCTCCGGCGTTCTATGATTTCTTATACTGTATACCATTGAAATATAGAATTCACTGCCTGCAGATGAGGTGGAAGCTGATTCCAATAAGGCCTTCAAGAGAAAATTGGATAACTATGTGATGTGGACATAATTGCAAAGCTTTAGAGAGAAACCAAAAGGTTCTGCTGGAGAGTTAACACTGATTGAATGGGATTAATATCTCTTTCTGTCTCGGATCTTTACACTAGTGAGGAGAAAGTGGGGCTGAAAGAGAGAATTATGAGAGGAGTCATAAAACTGGGGGCTTGCACTTCTCTTCCATTATCCTTTTCCCATGGTGTTCATCATCCACCCTGCATCCCCTAGTCCAGGTCCAGCTAAAGGATGCATTCAACATGATCTTTTAAGAATCACTTGATTCTGGCATGGTCCCAGAGGACTGGAAAATTGCAAATGTCACTGCACTCTTTAAGAATGCAGGAAAGCAAAAGAAAGGAAATTATAGGCCAGTTAGCCTAACCTCAGTGGTTGGGAAAGTATTTGGAAACTAATGATAAAGTCAGTCAACATAGTTTTTGTAAAGGGAAGTGCTGTCTGACACATTATTAGAGTTCTTCGAGGAAGTAGCAAGCATGGTGGGCAAAGAATTTGATAAAGTGCCACGCGTGAGGCTGCTTAATAAGATAAGGAATTCCATCACAGGAAAGATACTGGCATGGATAGAGGAATGGCTGACAGGCAGGAGGCAGCGAGTGGGAATAAAGGGGGCCTTCTTTGGTTGGCTGCCGGTGACTAGTGGTGTTCACAGGGGTCAGTATTGGGGCCGCTACTTTCCACATTGTCAATGATTTAGATAATGGAACTGATGACTTTGTGGGAAAGTTTGCGGATGATATGAAGATAGGTGGAGGGGTAGGTAGTGCTGAGGAAACAATGTGATTGCAGCAGGACTTAGACAAATTGGAAGAATGGGCAAGGAGGTGGCAGATGGAATATAGTGCTGAGAAATGTATGATAGTGTATTTGGTAAAAGGAACAATAGTGCAGATTATTATCTAAATGGGGATAAAATTCAAACATAAGGTGCAGAGGGACTTAGGAATCCTTGTGCAAGACTTCCAGAAGGTGAATTTACAGACTGAGTCTGTGGTAAAGAAGGCAAATGCAATGTCAGCATTTATTTCAATGGGAATAGAATATAAAAGCTGGGAGATAATGCTGACCTTTTATATGACACTCGTCAGGCCGCACTTGGAGTATTGTCAATAGTTTTGGGCCCCATATCTCAGAAAGAATGTGTTGTCATGGGAGAGAGACCAGAGAACGTTCACGAGGATGGTTCTGGGAATAAAGAGGTTAACGTTTGAGGTGCATTTGGCAGCTAAGTTCACTGGAACTTAGAAGAATGCAGGGCAATCTCATTGAAACCTATGGAATGTTGAAAGGACTAGATAAGGTAGATGTGGAGAGAATATTTTCTAAGGTGGAGGTATCCAGAACTAAAGGGCAATGCCTCAAAAATGAGAGGTGACCTTTTAGAACAGAGGTAAGGAGGATTTTTTTAGCCAAGGAGTAGTGAATTTGTGACTGCAGTGGAGGCCAAGTCCGTGGGTATATTTAAGGCGGAAGTTGATAGTTTCCTGATTGGTCAGGGCATCAAAAGATGTGGTTAGAAGGCAGGTGTATTGGGTTCAGTGGGATACAGGATCTGCTATGATGGGCTGAATGGCCTAATTCTGCGGCTATGCCTTATAGCTGGTTTACTGTGGGAACACCAAAATCAAAGGACATCATTCAGGAGTCTCACATAGGTGCTATTTATTCTGTATACAGATTGAGGAAACCTTATCTAAAATTACAAAATCTGAAAACCCCTGAAATCCGAAAATTTTTTGAGAGTTGACATGGCATCACAAATGGAAAATTTCACAAGGCACTGCAGAGGTTTGCAGGTGATGCACAGAACTCTACTAGCCACAGACAGTTCTGACAAGTGGCCTCACATATGTAATGAATAGAAGTTAATGAAAAATAGAAAAACCTTGCATAAAGAAAAAAATGAAAATTTTAATCGCATATTGAAAGAATACATCAGCGTTGGAGTTAAAGTATGCCACTCAACAGTATGCTAATCAGGAAACGAGAAAAGATCTATTGCAATTAACTGAAAATTGAAGGTAATTGTGAACGTTCAACAGGGCTAGTTGCAGAAACTTAAAAGAAGGCTGGGCATTAAATTTTTTTAGATTTCAAATATTCTAAAGTCTCCCAATCATGAAGCAGCAGAGAAATTCAGTGACAAATTTGCAAAGATTGTCGCTGTTGAAAATCTAACATCAAAACAGGTCTACAATACTGTTTGTCTTTATACCTTATATGAAACCTTTTAAAAAATGTGAAATACAAATACAGTGTACTGACACCTTTTATTTAAAACACAACTTCGTAGGTGGAGACTGAAAGCCTCACGTTTGTTGTAGTTCAGCAGCAGATTCAGGTATTCTCTCGATGTTGGAGTGCTCCTTTTATTACCCTGCACCAATTACATTGAGGGTATGTAATCATTTTTACTGTTAAGTGCATATGTGTGATAAACAAATGTAAGACAAATACTGCTTACCAGTGGCACATAAGTTCAGAGACGGAAATCCCAAGCTACCTTATTATATATTGCAAAATCCAAAAGAAAAACTGGAAACCAGAAACAGTTCAACAGGAAATCGGAAGCATTTTGCATAAGGGGTATTCAACCTATATCAGATTTTATTGATATCCATACTATAACCACAAAATTTATTTGCATATAATTATTTATTCTTTATGATTGTTTTGATTGTTGCTTTTTTTTTCAGTTGCATGTCACATCAACACACCCCAGCAAATTCCTAATACATGTAAATGTACTGTACGTGGTGAATAAAGTTGATCCCTGATTTACAAGCACCACCTTCTCCTTTTTCCCATTTGTGGTTGAGGCCTAGCAGGCAGTTTTACACTTAGATTGAAGTAGTTATTCATGAAGAGATGCTAAATCAGTGGGAATGGCAGAAACCTAAACTGATGCTTTTGCATTGGATGAAGCACATAGAGAAACTGGTTTTAAATTTGGTCATCAGATGGACAGAATGATGGAGCTAAATCATATGAATAATCAGGGCTGAACAATATGCTCAGCAATCTGCATCATTCCTAGTGTATAGACACTTACTGGAAAGTTCTGAAGGTGTTTTGTCTTGTAACTTCTGCAGGTCTAAACATTGTATTAATGAAATGCTTTTTCTGAATGCATATCACAATTTTTTTTCAAAATCCTAGCCTCATGTTCTTGGAGACGGACAACTGCGACCTCTTTCAAAAGTCTCTGCTCGAGGCAAATAAGCTCATTTGGTAGTAGAGGTACCAACTGGTAGCAGATCCTCTTTGAACAAGATCCCACCACCTAATACAGGACCCCAGAGATACTGATAATGTGTTTGAGGAATCTTGTCCTTGCTCAAATTATGTTGTTGTCTCTTTGATGATCCCTCTTTTTTTCTGTTGCCAGTATTACTCCTACTGGTAGTGTTTCCACTTCTGTCCATTTTGATTCTCATTCATGGTCTAAACTAACACAACATAAATGGTATCCATTCAGATGTGTTAAAAGGGAGCTGCAAAGTCAACATTGCATTCAATACCCTCCAAAGTTATTGAATTGAACCAAAAGTTGTCAGCTATCTTCAGCACAAGTACTGTGAGCAAAGCCTTTCATAGGAATAATTATAAAATGACCTGTCAGATTGCAATGCAAAGCCCTGACAATTCTTCAGCACCTCATATTCTGCTGTATTTCCAATGTGATTTCATTAGCAGTTTACAGAAAACAGGAAACTTCTGCACCTTAATTTAAATTTAAAATATGCATTAATATCACTTTAATTCATTATTAAATCTTTTGGCCTGATCTACCAATTGACAGTAAACCACCCAAATTCACTAGTGACATACCCTTTAATCAAGCTGTTCCTTTCAGCGTGAACCTGGGTGCAGTCATCCATTGGGGTGAAAGCTTCCAGCTGATCAGCAAGTATGATGTCTTGGCAGACATAGGCGATTGGTTGTACCCCCAGAATGACAGTCAATGCCATCATGAAGATGTTATGTACATACAGTATATGTATTTGTCATTCAGATATAATTAAAACTGATGGAAGCATTATTAAAAAAAGAGAATACCAACTAGAAAATTAATTTGAAAATTGTTTTCAAAATTAAAATACTAAAAAACAACGCACTCTTCAAAGTTAATTCGAAAGGGTTACTCTGCTTGCTTAAAACTTAAAACTGAGGCCTATTAACTAAGACAAGAAAACTGTGAGTTCTTTCCTGCCCCTCAACAGTTCGCTATGAAGTGCAGATGCCTTGGAGCCAAGATAACTGAGATCTGAAGGCTGGGTTTTAGCATGTCCTTAGGAATCTTGAGTTTCTATACAGTTAACTGTTTAGCATAACCAAGTGTCCCTCCTGTTGAGATTGTTCACAAATAGCCTGAAATGTAAGGTTTAAACTCGGGTTTCAGGATTTGAACTTTCCAAGGCAATTTCAGATTCCACTGCATTTAACTAAATCTTTTCCTCTTTCCTCACCTACCATCTTACCTATGTTTTTTAAGAAATTATTCTTTGTATTATATAATAACTTTTAAGTCCTCCCATCCTCCCATAAACCTGGGTTTTCAATGGTGTAAAGTATCCTGCAGTTTGAACATTTTATTTTGCTCTCAAAGATCCTGAAAGCAGTCTTTTAAAACGATGTTGCCAATTATCATTAATTCAATAAATAACATTGAAAAAAGATATTCCAATCAATTGTTGTTCCTATAAAAATGTAAAATGCCAGATTATGATCTAACACCATTTAATATAATTTTAAAAATAGTTTTCCAATTGTATTTATAACTTCTTATCAATAGTAATTCATTAGTTTTCCCTCCTTTAGGTCTAAGTAAAGCACATACTTCAAACATGAAATTTTACATGAAAAACTGAAAAGTTCTAAAATTTCCCTATCATAATACAGAATTGTTGAAATTTAATACAAGAATCATAAACTCAAACTTTAAACAAATTTTCAGCATGCTACAATAATATAACATTTCTTGTTTAAAAAAAAGTGCCAAATTTTAAAGATCCATTTACATCCTAAACCCAGCTGTTTTAAGAAAGCTAACTAATAATTTTATGGAATAAAATTCAAGGTTCATGAGCTCAGCTGGTAAATTACAAATCAACCTTTAACTCTATCTGATAGGCTACAGTGTCAGCCTGCATGCATTAGCATTTTGATCTGTTATCCCATGACCATGCCAAATTAATATTCATACTTCTGTGGTTGATATCGCTTGCATGTACAGCATTTTGTTGAAATAATTGAATACTAATGGCTGTTAAACTTCCTTATTCATCACTATATGTCTCTGAAACTTCTAGAGATATGGAGAAACCTGTCATTTCTGACGTCGATCTGTCTGTAATGAACATTTAAGCAAGGGCCCAGGCCAAATTACTTAAAAGGAATCAATCTTTTGGAGAAGTATGAAAATATGGAACTGCCATTGGAAGTCTGAAATTGCAAGAGTCTTGACAGGTAAGGTGAATAAACTCAGGATGTGAGTTGGCTCTGGAAATTCGGTTATCGTAACCAAAAGAGAAACATGGTTCAGGGCAGGTCAGGTCTAGCAGCTTAATGTTCCAGAATATAGTTGTTACAAGCGCAGCAGAGATGCAGGTAAGAGAAGAGGGGATGTTGTCATTTTGATGTAAAAGAACATAACAGCAGTCATTAGAGAGGATAATTTTGGGGGAATCATCCAGTGAGACAGTAGGGATGGTACTTATAAACAGGAAGGAGGAGATCACTCTGATGGGATTGTATTGGAATTAGTTTTGGTTTATTATTGTTGCATGTACTGAGGTACTGTGAAAACCTCATTCATACAAATCATTACACAATGTATTGAGACAGTACAAGGTAAAACAATAGCAGAATCCAAACAATAGCAGCTGAAGAGAAAGTGCAATTCAGGTAAATGAGATAGATTGTAAAGTTAAGATTCCATCAAAGAACCATTCAAAGTTCAAAACTTCAAAGTAAAATTTATTATCAGAGTACATACATGTCATCATAAACATCTTCGAGATTCTTTTTCTGTGGGCTTACTTAGCAAATCTATGGAACCATAACTGTAAAGAGGATCTGTAAACTGAACAAATTGTGCCAATGCAGATAATAAATAAATAGCAATAAAGAATGAGCATGAAATAACAAGAGTCCTTAAATGAGTGTAGTTATCCCCTTTTGATCAAAAGCCTGATGGTTGAAGTAACTATTCTTGAACCTGGTGGTACGAGTCCTGAGGCATTTGTACATTCTACCCAATGGCAGCAGCAAGAGCACAGAAACATCGAAACATAGAAAACCTACGGCACTATACGGGCCCTCGGCCCACAAAGCTGTGCCAAACATGTCCCTACCTAGGTTTACCCATAGCCCACTATTTTTCTAAGCTCCATGTACCTATCCAGGAGCCTCTTAAAAGACCCTATTACTTCCACCTCCTCCACCACCACCGCCGGCAGCCCAATCCATGCCCTAGCTGGTGAGGATTTTTGATGATGGATGCTGTTTTTCTATGCCAACGTTTCATGTAGCTGTGCTCAATAGTTGGGAGAGCTTTACCTGGGCTGAATCCACTATAGGATTTTCCACTAAAGGCATCGGTGTTCACATAGCAGGCTGTAATGCAGCCTGCCGACATACTTCCCACCATACATCTTTAGGTTTCCCAGGGTTTTTGATGATATGCCAAATCTCCACAGACTTCTGAGGAAGTAGAGGCACTATCATGCTTTCTTTGCAACTATGTTTTAATGATGAGTCCAGGACAGGTCCTCTAAAATAATGACATTCAAGAATTTAATGTCATTGACCCTCTCCACCTCTGATCCTCCAATGATTATGGGCTCAAGACCTTTGGTTTCCCTCTCCTGAAGTCTACACTCAGTTCTTTGGTCTTACTGGCATTGAGTGAGAGGCTGTTGGTATTACACCACTCTGCCAAGTGTTCACTCTCCTTCCTGTATGCTGATTCATCATCCCCTTTGATACAGGGATAACAGGTGTCATCAGCAACCTTGTATGTGGTGTTGGATCTGTACTTAGCCACACAGTCATGGGTATAAAGCGAGTAGAGCAGGGGGCTAAGTACACATCCCTCTGGTGCTCCTGTGCTGGTGGAGATTGTGGACCCCAGGTATTCATATTCAATTGACCACATGGCTTCCAAATTCATTTTCAAGCTTCTTCATTTGACCCTCTAAGGACCCGAGGTACTCACGTTCAATTGATACACCTGACCCTACACCTCCTCCCTCACTAACATTCGGGGCCCCAAACAGTTCTTTCAAGAGAGGTGACACTTCTCCTGTGAGTCTGTTGGGGTCATATACTGTGGCTGGTGCTCTCGGTGTAGCCTCCTGTATGTTGGTGAGACCCAACGTAGATTGGGAGACTGCTTTACTGAGCACCAGAAGAAGCAGGGTCACCCAGTGGCCATCCATTTCAATTCCACTTCCCATTCCCATTCTGATATGTCAATCCATGGCCTCCTCTACTGTTGTGATGAGGCCACACTCAGGTTGGAGGAACAACACCTTATATTCTGTCAGGGTAACCTCCAACCTGATGGCATGAACATCGATTTCTCAAACTTCCGGTAATGGCTCCTCTGCCTTCACCATTCCTCATCCCCTTTTCCCTCTCTCATCTTATCTCCTTGCCTGCACATCACCTCCCTCTGATGCTTCTCCTTTTCTTTCTTCCATGGCCTTCATTCTCTCCCATTGGACTCCCCCTTCTCCAGCCCTTAACTTTATCACCAGTCAACTTCCCTCTTTACTTCATCCCTCCCCCTCCCAGTTTCAGCTATCATCTTGCGTTTCTCTCTCCCCTCCCCTGCCTTTTATATCTACTCATCAGTTTTATTTCTTCAGTCCTGCTGAAGGTTCTTGGCCCAAAATGTTAACTATTTTTTTCCCCTAGATATTGCCTGGCCTGCTGAGTTCTTTCAGCATTTTGTGTGTGTTGCTTGGATTTCCAGCATCTGCAGATTTTTTTTTTGAGTTTGTGGAGAAGATGCTTTTGCCAATCCGAACTGACTGGGGTTTACAAGTGAGGAAATCCAGTGTCCGATTACATAAGGGGTATTGAGGCCTAGGTTTTGGTGTTTACCGATTAGATTTGAGGTGATGATGGTATAAAATGCCAAGCTGTAATCGATAAAGAGCATCCTGATGTATGCATCTTTGCTCTCTAAATATTCCAGGGTTGTGTGAAGAACCAACGAGATGGCATCTGCTATAGACCTATTGCTTCAGTAGGCAAATTGGAGCGGATGCAAGTTGCCACTAGACAGGAGCTGATATGCTTCAACACCAGCCTCTCAAAACACTTCATCACTATGGATGTTAAGTGTGACTGGGTGATAGTCATGTAAGCAGATTACCACGCTCTTCTTGGTACCAGTGTGATAGAAGCCTGCTTGAAGCAGCCGGGTACCATACACTACTGGAGTGAGAGGTTGAAGATATCCTGAATACACCAGCCAGTTGGTCGGCACAGCTCTTCAGTACTCAGCCAGGTACTTTATCCAAACTGGATTTTTTTCTTGGATTTACCCTCTTGAAGGCACTCCACACATCATCTTGAGATATAGAGACCAAAGGATCATTGGGAGACGTGGGGATCTGTTATCGTTCCTCCCTATTCTGGTGCGCAAAGCGAGCATAGAAGGCATTAAGCTCATCTGGAAGTGAAGCTCTAATGTCCCCTATGTCGCAGAGTTTAACTTTTAATTCAAATGTCTTATAGCAGTGGGCTAAAATTTGTCCTTGAGCCTGTAAGTACATGCTTAAAGGTTTTTATATGTTTTGCCCAATAGAAGAGGGAAGAAGAGAAAATGTTCAGGCTAATTATGTTGGCTGATTCACTGAGTTAGCAAGAAATATAGACAGAGTCCATGGAAGGGAGGCTGGTTTCCATGAAGTGCTGAGCTGTGTCCACAACTATCTACAGTTTCTTGTGGTCACAGGCAGAGCATTTACCATCCGGATAGACCTAGACACTAACTAGACCCGGTGTAATCTCAGAGCAAGCTAGAGAAAAAAATTGCAGGGGGCCTTGAAGAGAATTTTGCTTCATTTCTCACCACATTTGAGGTTCTGGAAGATGAGAGAGTGGCTAATGTGGTACCACGTGTTTAAAAAGGCAAAACTAAAGCAGGAAGCTACAGACTGGTGAGTCTGACATCTGTAGTGGGTAAATTGCTGAAGGGCTTTCTGAGGGATAGGATCTACCAACATTTGGAGAGGCAGGGTCTGATTTGAGACTATTAACATGATTTTGTGTGTGTAAGATCATGTCTGTCAAAGCTCTTGGAGTAATTTGAGGAGGTAACCAAGAAGTAGAAGAGGATTTTGTTGTGGATATTTTCAATATGGTCTTTAGCAAGACCTTTGATAAGGTCTCTCATGCAGGCTAGTCTGGAAAGGTATATTGCAAAGTATCTATAGGAAAATAGTGTATTGGACTCATAATTGGCTCAGTTGTAATGGCTGAGGGTAATGATTGAGAGTTGTTTCTCAGATTAGCGGCCCATGTTCAGAGGTGTACTACTGGGCTTTGTGCTGGGAACTTTGCTGTTTGTAATTTGTGTAAATAATTTGTATGGGAATATACAAACCATGTTTAGTAAGTGTGTGACTGATACTAAAATATGGGGTGTTGTAGACAATGTAAATGTTTATAATAATTACAAGGCGATCTTGATCAGCTCAGTATTTGGGCTGAGGATTTGCAATTAGTATTCAATCCAAGTTAATGTGAGGAATTGCACTTTGAACAATCAAACCAGAGTAAGACTTAGGAAAGTCATATCGCAGGTAAATAGCCTGATGAAGAAGGCATTAGGCATGCTGGCCCCCGTCCATCAGGTGTTGACCATAGGGAGTTATGATGCAGGTAACATGTTGGAGAGGCTGTATACAGTTTTGGTCACACTATTATATGAGAGATACTATTTAACTGGAAAGAATCCAGAAAATATTTACCAGTATCTTTAGATGGATGTGGAGTCCTGAATTACAAGGAAAGGTTGCATAGACTAGGACTTTATTTCCTGGAGTGTAGGGGATTGAAGGCCAACTTGGCAGAGGTGTATAAGATCATGAGGAGCACAATCAGAGTGAAAGCACTTTTTTTTTTACAAAGGAAAGGATGCTAAAAACAACAGGCCATAGTTTTAAAATGAGAAGCAAGAAAGTTAAAAAGGACTCAAGGACATCTTCTTCCCACAATGAGTGTGCATATTTGGGATGAGCTGCCAGAAAATAGTTTTACAAACCCCGTAACTGGGTCACTTACCAACAAAGATAGAGAGGTCCGTTGAAGTCTGATGGTACTATTTTAACAGTATTTATTGATAAAAATACACAAAATAATATCAATGCAAACATACAGATAACATACGTCGTCAATACTAAATCTAAAAGCACGGGTATAATAATAATCAATAAGAAATAGCTCTATCATTGTCTAGGGACTAATGTATTGCCCGATGGAAATATAAAAGTCACTGTTAGTTCGTTCAAGCTGCAACATTTTGGTTTGAGAGAAAGACGGGTTTAAAACTTGCCCAGTCCTTTTATGATGACGGTCCTTCGAGTCGTTGGGAGTTTGTTTCCCTGTTGTTAGCTAAAAGCTGTTTTTCCATGGTAAGGGCACCGGTTCTGGGGCAAATGGAACCGAACGCACGTGGCCTCCCCACCAGCTTCCGCTATTACGGGATCGCTAGCATTTCTTCTGGTGCGTCTGAGGGGCTGTTCCCACAGACCCTCTTTTATCCTGACTCACAGGGTCTCAGATGTCAATCAGGTTGGGGGTGATGCAATCCCTCCCTCAACCAGCCCACTTTGCCTGAGGGCTTCCACGTAGCACAGTATTGTAATACACAAGTTCGTCTCCAAGAGACAATGGCCATTTCCCGTAGCTTTATATAGCCGGGGGAACAAGACATTCCGCACGTCTCTCTCTCATTTCCTGGGTCTCCTGACCCAAATCAATAGTGATTTTGCAATTCTCACAAAGGAGGGGGCTACCCTGCACCCTTCGGCCCCTCAGAGCTGTGGTACATTCATAATACCCCCTTTCTTCAAAGCGTTTTCACCAGCGGTGAAACGTAGTACAGAGTCTTACAGGATTTTAGAATCTAACACAATACAAAAGCTTTTTCCTTTTCACTACAGAGTAATACAGTTATACATTCAATTCAGCATCTAAACAGTTAACGACTACAGTGTCACTTCCTTTAATATCTTAACATCTTGTACCTTACTAAAGTCTTGTAGCATCAGACTTCAATTGAATAACCACCTACTTTTATTTCTTTCCTTCAGCAAATAAAAACTAAGGAGTGGTGATCTTAGCTTACGTGTATACTACAAAAGTTCATGCAAATACTAATCTTTCTGTTGCTTTCAAACTTAACAGGCAGGCTTCCATGGGGTTGTCTTTATTATTCACATGCTTTGTCGAAATCCCGTAAAACCGGCTTTTGCTATTTAAAAATGGCGTCCCCATTAACCCTCGCCTCTTTTCCGGTTAGTTCCCACGTGGGGAGCTTGGGTACCCTGGCGAAATAGGCTCTTGCCCGCTTCTTTCATAGGAGTTATTTTATCAACACCGTGTCCCAAACTTAGACCATCTTCTGAATTTCCACTCAATTCTTTAATGTTACACAGGTGGCTAGCCCTCTCTTCAGGACCTTTCAGGCTATGTGTTTTCAGTTCGAACTCTTTGTTCAAGCA
Source organism: Hypanus sabinus (assembly GCF_030144855.1). Taxonomy (NCBI): domain Eukaryota; kingdom Metazoa; phylum Chordata; class Chondrichthyes; order Myliobatiformes; family Dasyatidae; genus Hypanus; species Hypanus sabinus. Next base: position 45,015,471 of record NC_082717.1, read on the forward strand.
GCATTTCAAATTCTGCCTTTTCACACCACACTCTGGAATAACAATAGCATGGGGGGGCCCCGTCATCTTCCAACTTAATCTGTAAGCTATCCGCAGGACTTAAATTTTTTTCATTCGATTTGGGAACTACATATTTCCCGTTTCCTTCAATAATAATATTTATCTCCCCGCTTTTGGTCTCCGCATTAACTTTTAACACACCTTCGAGCACAAACACCTGGAACTCTCACTTCCCACTATTACCAAGGTTAACCTTTTCTTCACTGAACCACATCTATCTGACCCACAAGGACGGCCTTCCCTTTTAACGGAATCAAATACCTCAGACTTTTTCTGAGCTCCAGTACTAAGTTCAGTACCACGTGCATCCACATCTGGGAGACACTCAAACGGGGCATTTGCCTCTTTCAGGCTTTCAATACCCGTACCTGGTCCAAATTCTAATTTCCCCTGATTCTCCCAGCTACTCTCTGGGCAACTCCCTTCCGGAGTAAACTCAACCCCGCGGGCTGAAACAACCTCATCTGCCAACCCAGCAGACCTCTTCAAGGCAAGGGCACCCTTTTCATCTAGGACTGCCCTCATTTCATTATCGGGAACACCTCTAGCATTTTCAACTTCTTCAAACAATTCTGCCAACCCAGACAGATCATCCAGATCCAACCCTGGACCTTTTAACAGCTCCATCTGTTTCTCATCTTTATCTTCTGCCTCTAGAACTTTTCTCCTCGCTAAGGGCAGGTCTACTTCCTCTCCCTTACCCTCTTTCACTTTACTACTCTTCGTGTTACCACCCTCTAAACTCTCGTGGTACGAAGTCAGTAAAAACGTCTCGGCCAAATCGGAACTGGCCGGATTTAAACTGCTCCCTTTCTCAGCTGCCTCTCTCGACATGCTGCGAGTGACCACGCCTGCGAGATAGATCTTGGAATCTAGGGGCGGGGCCGCAGCACTCACCGGCCGGCTTGTCATCGTCATTGCAGCCCAAACCTTACCACCTGCTAAATTGTTACGGAGAAGGACGTCCGCGTCAGTTCTCGGGAATTCTGATTGCACCCCTATTTCAACTGGTCCAGACACCAGCTCACAATCCATAATGACCTTATGTAAGGGCACCATTTCTGTCCCTTTGCTTATTCCTTTCACAGCTACCATTCCCATCTTGCGACCAAAATCTAGTACCTTACTGCTGATCAATGACAGCTCGGCCCCCGTGTCTCTCCAGATCCGTACTGGAACTGGTGTGTCTCCCTCCCTCACAGACACAGTTCCGTTTGACAGACAAGTCTCAGACTCTTCTCGTACTCTGTCTACTCGGGGCTCTCTTGTCGATTTACTGATTACCACGGCACATCCGATAGGGACTGCTGCTTTCCCTTTTCCTGTCTCTTTCCTCGGAGCAAAGCACCTAGATGCAATATGCCCCCCCTTTCCACAATTAAAACAGGTCAAGCCCGGAAATCTCGGGCCGTCTGGCCTTTCCCCCTCAACCTTACCACTAGCTCCCAGCGGGACCTCTGCCTCAGCCGGCGGACTTTCTCGATCGTTCCCACGGTCTCTCTAGGAACTTTTATTCGAGGAAAACATTGTCTTGTGGGTTAGGGCATATTCATCTGCGAACCTAGCAAATTCTGAGATGGACTTATTCGGCTTCTCATTTAAATACATCCGGATATCCTCCAAAACACAACCTTTAAATACCTCAGTCAGAATTAACTCCCTGAGACGCTAATAATCCTCCTCCACTATCTCTGCTGTGCACCAACGGTCCAAGAGCACACCCTTCTCATAGGCAAACTCGGTATACGTCTGACTCCACCCTTTCTTTAAGGTTCTGAACTTTTGTCTATACGGTTCAGGTACTAGCTCATAACTCCGGAGAATGGCTGCCTTTACTTTGTCATAACTCTCCTCCTCTTCCTCCTCCATGGCCAACGCCGTATATGCCTGCTATGCCTTCCCTTTTAACACACTTTGTAACAGCGCCACCCACTGACCTCTGGGCCACTTCTGATTCACTGCCACCTTTTCAAAATGCAAGAAATAACTATCAACATCCGTCTCCTCAAACGGAGGTACTAACCTCAACTCTCGACTAACATTGAACCGCACCTCTCGGTCTGACCCTTGATCGCTTCACCTTTGCCTTAACTTCTCCATCTCCAAGTTTTTTCCAAATTTCCATTTCCTTTGTTTCTCTGCCTCCCCACTCTCTCTCTCTTTCTCAGCTGTTTTAACTGAATTTCGTGCTCTCTTTGATTCTCAGCTCTTTCCTGCTCCTGTTTCACATCTAACTCCTTTAGCTGGAGTGCATACTCCCTTTCTTTCTCCCTCTCAGCTCTTTCCTGCTCCTTTACCTTAACTGCATGTTCCACCCTTAATTTCTCCAACTCTAACTGAGCCGTCCCACTAGCTGGTACCTTTTCAGGGATATTTTCCAATACCTCGGCTGCAAACACATTCTTCCCAATATAATACTGAGTTATTGCCCTTTGCACCTCCCACTTTTTCATTGACAACCTCACCTCTGCGAGGTTTAACCCCTTCGCCAAATTTATCAAGTCTGATTTGGTGGCCTCCTCTAGCGCCCCCACAGTCGGGTTTTCTATAAATTCACCCACGTCCATCTTTGCTGGTTTCCCGTCTGGCTACCCGCGTAACCAGATCCAAGTTTGGATTTACAAACCCAATTCACTGGCCCTCCAATTTGGTGTCAAATCTCGAGATGAGAACCCCAAGTTGTTACAAACCCCATAACTGGGTCACTTACCAGCAAAGATAGAGAGGTCCGTTGAAGTCTGATGGTACTATTTTAACAGTATTTATTGATAAAAAATACATAAAAGAATATCAATGCAAACATACAGATAATATACGTCGTCAATACTAAATCTAAAAGCGCGGGTATCATCATAATCAATAAGAAATAGTTCTATCGTTGTCTAGGGGCTAATGTATTGTCCGATGGAAATATAAAAGTCACTGTTAGTTCGTTCAAGCTGCAACATTTTGGTTTGAGAGAAAGACGGGTTTAAAACTTGCCTAGGCCTTTTATGATGTCAGTCCTTCGAGTCGTTGGGAGTTTGTTTCCCCGTTGTTAGCTAAAAGCCCTTTTTCCATGGTAAGGGCACCGGTTCCGGGGCAAATGGAACCGAACGCACGTGGCCTCCCCACCGGCTTCCGCTATTACGGGATCGCTAGCATTTCTTCTGGTGCGTCTGAAGGGGCTGTTCCCACAGACCCTCTTTTATCCTGACTCACAGGGTCTCAGATGTCAATCAGGTTGGGGGTGATGCAATCCCTCCCTCAACCAGCCCACTTTGCCTGAGGGCTTCCACGTAGCACAGTATTGTAATACACAAGTTCGGCTCCAAGAGACAATGGCTGTTTCCCGTAGCTTTATATAGCCGGGGGAACAAGACATTCCACACGCCTCTCTCTCATTTCCTGGGTCTCCTGACCCAAATTAATAGTGATCTTGCGATACTCACAAAGGAGGGGGCTACTTCGGCTCCTCAGAGCTGTGGTACATTCATAACAATAGAAACTGAGGCAGACACGTTAACGACATTGAAAAGCAATCTAGATAAGTACATGCAATGGAAAGGTTTAGAGGATATTGGCCAAATATGGACAGGCTCACTGGTCAACACAGTTATCATGGACAAGTTGAGCTAAAGGTCCTGTTTCCTGAAGGTTCTGTATCAGTATAAGTGGACGATAGATATTCGACATCCTGATCCAATGATCTACAGCTTATCTTCAGTTAATAGGTGGTGAAAAGTCTACAGATTAAGTCAGAGAGGTTGAAACTTTTTCTCATCCCATATAAGATCATCAGCTTCAGGGAAGATTGAACAGAAGGCAAGTAATACTGTCAAAGGACATTTCAGTCACCTTACAAGGTCATTACCTTTCTCTTAAGCCACTATTCTATTTCCTAGCATGATTGGTTGAGATCATTTTTTTGGTGAGAATCCACCCGTTTGTTTTTTTTTAGAAGTATGGGTGTCTATCTAAAAATAAACAATTCTCCACAAACTGTCTCAAAGATAATGTACCAAAGGGTGAGGTTTCTCCAAGTGGAGTAACTAATTATGTTGGTAGGCATTTGTTTTCATTTCTATGACACCTACAGTATAATCTTGCTGTCTCATTACAAAGTAAAGGCTGCTTTACCTCTCTATGGTTACTAGTTATTTTCTGCACAATGCCTGCTGATATTAGTGGAGACCACCTGACCTATTCATTTGAGTTGCTGTCTTTACCTTCATCTCATCCAGCCGTTCCATTCACACCTAGATTTATGGTCTTGTTAGATTCAGTCAGCTGGCATTTCAGATTCCAGCTGCCACTTTTCCTCCTGCCGTGAACTACATTTTCTAAGTATGCACACCAAATGCATTTCCAATCAATTTTCTAAAATTCTGTTTCCCATCTGTTTGGTACAAGTTTTAAGCTTAAAGCAACATTTGTCCATATGTTTGGTAACTAGCAAACTTAGTTGCTTCTATTCTTACTTCCCATTCTCAATCTAACCATCTTCCTATACTTTCTTATAATATACAATCCTATACAATCCTCCTATACAATCTATACATCCTCCTAGACTGCAGGCTATTGGTGAAACCTCTGATCCAACAGTGGACAACAACCTGCATTTCTCAGTGATGTCTGCCATTTATTGTCTCCTGGAATTTTCCCTTGACATAGAAATTCGTGGCAGCTGTGGCATTGAGATCCACAAACAGCATTACCCTTGTTTTAACATGGGACACATTGCAGGACTGCAGATGCTCAACACCAGGTAATGTTCAAAGCAAATCTATTATAAAGTATCATCACAGTAAGTATACGTATGTTACCAGGTCCCATTTAAATCTTTCCCCATCACCTTAAACCTATATCATTAATTTTCAGCCTGACATTAAAAAAGACTGTTAACAAATACCTTATCTGTGCCCCTCATTATTTTCAGCATCTCTGAAAGCTCACCCCTCATCCTCCTAGGAAGAAAAACCTGGTCTGGCTAACCTCTCCCTATAACTCAAGCCCTCTATTCCCGGCAACATCCTCATGGATCTTTTCTTCCCTCCTTTCAGATTTCAGATTAATCACATCTTTCCTATAATCAAAATTGTACAATTGAAAGTGCTGTTTAACAGGCAGTTCAGCAACAACTTATGCACTGCAATATAATGTCCTATTTCAGTACTCGGTGCTGACTGATGAAGGCCAGCATGCTAAACAGCTTTTTCAACATCCTGTCTACCTACCACGCCACTTTCAACAATCTGTGCATCTGTACTCTTAGGTCTCCTGTTCCATTACCCTCCCTGGTCTTCTACCATTCATAGTATGTCCCACATGTTTGACTTTCCAAAATGCATCACCTCACATTTATCTGTATTGAAATTGTTTTCCCATTCCTCAGCCCACTTCCCTTACTGACCAACAATATCCTCCAACAACACCTTCTGGTTTAGTATTATCCACAAACTTAATGATCAAACCTTGCACACTTACATCCAAATAATTTATTCAAATAGCGAAAAATAGCCCGGAGGTGCACAGCCTCCATCTGAGAATCAAAATTCAACTACCACACTTTACTTCCTATTTCTAAGCTCATTTTTAATCCACCTACATTATCCAGCTCTCCCTGGGGTCCATGGGACCTAACCTTCCAGACCAGCTGATCCTGCAGGATCTTGTCTAAAGCTTTGCTAAACTCCAAACAGACAACATCCACTGCCCTGTCATCATCTACCTTTTTCAAAAAAAACTGTGTTAAAAATTGTCAAGCACAGCCTCCCACACACAAAGCCATGCTGACTCTCCTCATCAGATTCTGTCCAGCCAAATGCTGATAAATCTGACCCTCGTGTAAAGGGGGTTTCTTCTTTTTCTGAGAACTGAGGTTCGTGAATCGTTAATGCTGATGTGTCCGGACACTGTTGAGACAGGCAGCGTTTCGGTTCTGGAGAGAACCAATATCCTGCTGGTGCGCTTGGGGGCCTGCCTGGAGGAGGCGGGTGAGAGCTGTTTGGAGGCATTGTCGAAGCACCCAGAGTTTTGAGCTGCTTGTGCGGACGTGTGTAGCAGCATTGGGCGGACACCGAATTCAAACAAGAGCCAGTGGTGGTACGGCCTGGGGGAAGTATCTGAGGGTGAGACCCTCTTTGTGGACGCTGCAAAATACCACGAGGGAGGGGAGTTGACCGCTGAAGACACCTCGGTTAGAGGGAGATTGCGGCGACTGGCCCTTGAAGCCATGGAAGATGTAGGCAGCGTGTGTGCGGATTATATTGCGCTGAAGAGGTGCCCTTGCAACCTTCCCGCGGGGCATATGAAAGACCATAGGGAATGTGGAGGTGTTTGGAGTTTTGGTGTATGTGGATGACCTCCTGGTATTTGGATTTGCCTCAGGAGAATATGAAGTGAGGTTGTTGCTGAGAACTACAGAGTTAAAGTGTTTTCTGGACACATGCCAGGGCTGGCGAAGGTCGCAGCTCATGAGTGACTGTCTCTATGGAATCAAGTTTGAAATGAAGACGGAGAGACTGGAGAAAGTGATCTGGAACCAGTGGGAAGATTTACAAGTTGGAGAGAACAAAGAAAGTTGTCTGACTGAGGGTAACAGCAAACTGAGAGCCTGGAGAGGGGAGTTTGCGGAGGTGAAGAAATTACAGACGAATCTCAGAAGAGGGAAGTGGAAGCTTGAAGGGAACCTGAAGATGACCATCGACAGTTCAAATGAAGTGCAAAACCTGAAAGTTGATCTGGAAGAAGTCATGAGGAAGAAAAAGCTGGAGAGAAGTGCAGTGAATACTGAACTGAAGGCTGACCAATCTTTAACTGCTGCTTTTCGGGTCGGGGTGGAAGAAGCTGTTGGAGTAACTACGTCCCAGATTGAGATGGCCGGGATGCGTGAGTCAGAACTGCTGAGCCTGTGGCGAGAGTTGCAGGGGCCAGAGAAGAAGCTGATATCTCAATTGCAGGAGGCTGAAGAGACTGCAGGAGCAGTGCAGGCCACATGTTTCCATTTGGAGAAGATCAAACGGCATCTACCAATCGCAGAAATGAGGAAGAATACGGATTCAAAGGATGATGTGCTGGATGTGTGGTACATGCTGCCTTTTGCTGACTTTCCCTCGATTGAGGAAGAGACCTTTGGCCCTTCTCCCACTGAGTCAGGTGTAGTGGGGAGGGTTAGCTGTGCGCAGTGGGGAGCATGAGTGAGAGGTTGAGAGAGGAGTTGGTAGTGGGCCCGAGGTATCCCAGTTGTGTCCTAGCCTGAAGGGTTTAGGTGAAGAGGTACGGAGGTCTTGGAAGGGTTAGGGAACTCCCAGATAGTTGGCCTATGTAGTGCCTGAGGAACAGGGCATGAGATTTACTGTGTGGAGAGGAGATGTCACTGTTTGTGCTTGGGTTACGGTGTGTTGGCAGGAAAGGTGGCGAGTTATTTAATAGTCATGAGGACATGACTTTTATTTGGTGGGGGAAGAGCATAAAGGGGGTTTCTTCTTATCCTTTGGTACTGTGTATGTTAATTAAAATGGCTTCTTTGTTTTGTTAAAAGTAGAAAAGCTTCTTTGTTGCGAGAGAGTGCTGGAAGCTTGTTTGGGTTAAAATTTACTGATAACAAGAATTGTATTCCTTTGTAAACCAATTGGGATTAATGTTGTTTTTTCTTCTGAGTCTGTAAGCTATTGTTGGCGAGCTTTTGGGGAGATCGGCACGAGGGGGTGAGAGAGAGAGGACGCGATGCTGTAAACTGAGCGAGAAACAGACCCCAAGCGGGAGTCCAAGGTCAGGAGGTACCCTGAGGAGAAGAGACGCAGTGCTTGGTTGACCACTTCGGGTGGTCCTGAGCTATGAGTCGAGGAGTTCGGAGGGGATCGAATGGTGGCTAGAAGACTTCAGTAATTGAGCTCCAACAGTTGTGCATGAAGTGGTTTGGACTTTGATAAGTTGGCGCCTTTTCTTTATTTTCTTTTCCTTCATATATACTGTATCGTTATTAATCACTTAGTTATAGTAATCTTTATAAATTGTACTCATCTAATCGCATATGGTGTACTGTCTGTTTTTGGGCGAGGCGGGGACATCACACAGCATCCACACCAACTGATTACCCAGTTTGGCGGGGCCGATGGCTGCTCCCCCTAGACGAGAACAAGCTGAGCGGGCCTGAGGCGACCCAGGGGGTTACACTCGGAATTCCTTCCAGCATCTTCTGACTGGCCTGTAGTTCCCTAGCTTGTCCTCACTATACTTATTAAACAACAGAACAACATTAGCCACATTCCAGTCTTTGGGAACTTCACTAGTGGCAAATGATGTGGCACGTTTCTCTGCAAATGCCTCTGCAATTTCTTCTCTAGCATCCCACAAAATCCAATTAGATCCAAGGGATTTAATCACCTTAATATGCAGTAAGGCCTCTAGTATTGTTTTTCCATGATGAAGTGAGTGCTTAATTTGAGTTAGTGGATGATATGGCCTGTTTATCAGATCTGGACTGAGTGTTATTAGAGTTGATTATGGTCTGAGAAAAGATGTTGACTTTGATTTACTTATCGCACCTGTGTATTTGGAGAATTATAGTGACAATTTTCTTCTACATATCCTGTTGAAGGTGTTTTTGAAGTGTACAATAGGTTGGGGATCACTGCTGCCAAAGGCACCAACAATTTGGTGCCACGTAATGAAGCACCCAAAAAATAATGTTTTGGAATAGCCAAAAAGCAAATGTTTTACATTTCAAAACAGACTTAAAGCACTGTTATTATAGCTAAGTTTGTGAAACAAGCTTCATTGCAGCTGAAAAAAATAGCGACTAACTTTAATGGAAATGGGAACCACCTTGACTGCTGCTCCAACCATGATTTACAGGCTTGGTTATAGGACTAATATTTCACTACTAATATGGTAAAGTGTAAGAAATGGGTCTAATCAAATCAAAGACCCTCACTAATGCTGTAATTGTGCTGATTTTGGAATTTGTCAGAGCCAACCAGGACACATCTGCCCTAGTATGGTGATCTGTGCAATCCCTGCTCACCCAGTCATGGAAGATTAACAACAAAATGGATTTTAAAAGAAAGATACAGTATTACTGACTTTGCCTTCCTTAGTCTTCTCTCACGGAATTGTCGTAGAGCAAACTACTTGCTCATCTTAAAATGTACACAATATAGTTTGCTAAAAGGTTATCCTTACCATTATTCTTACAAACCAGTAGCTACAATTAACCCTTCAGAAAAAACTAGTACTGTGTGGTGTGGTGATATCACATGCAATGATATGCCAGTACATGATTGGACAGAGCACTGAGCACACGCAGGATTGCTAGAATGTTCCAGCACATGCCGGGGTTAAGATGTGTTTGTTTATTACTGTAAATAAAAGTTCTCTAATTGTTTCAGAATATGATTCTTCATTGTTAACCCACAGTACATTTAAACAGATGTAACATAACATGATATCAGAAGTGGTTCTGGAAGAATAATACGGGAGAATCAAAGATAATCAAAAAAATTTTACTATAAACGGTAAAATGGAAGGTTTACAACCCCCATCAAAACTTCAGCTGACTGACAATGTAGCTGAGAATTGGAGGATATTCAAGCAACAGTTTGAACTGTACTTATCGGCGATCGATTATGAAGAAAAATCGGAAAAAAACAAAACTGCACTTTTGCTCCATGTAATCGGGAATGACGCAGTAGAGGTATATAATAATTATGTCTTTGAAGATGGAGATAATTTCAATTCAATTCAATAATGGACAGATTTGAAGTATTTTATGTACCTAAATGTAATTTAATGTATGAGCAATATGAATTTTTCACATGTGCGCAGAGAGCTGCAAAAGCAATCGATCAATATGTTACTGAGTTAAGAAACCGTAGTAGAACATGTGAGTTTGGGTTGCTCACAGACTCTCTCATTAAAGATAGACTTGTTTGTGGCATTTGAGATAATGCTCTGAGGGAAAGGCTGTTGAGAGAGCAAGATTTAAATTTTGAAAAAGCTTTGGCGCTTTGCAAAGCTTCTGAGACCGTGACGTTGCAGGCTGAAGAGCTTTTTGTTGAAAGCTGTAATGTAAACACTGTAAAAAAGCGCAATTGCATCAAGAAATGTAATAATACGTCGACAAAACCAACAGAGAGCAAGACAGCATTTGAAAGAAAAAAGTCATGTGATCATTGCGTGCGGGAACATCGTCCAAATCAGTGTCCCGCAATGGCAAAATTTGCAATTGCTGTGATAAGATTAATCATTTTTCACGCTGTTGTAAAAGTAGAAAGAAGGAAAATAAAATGAAACATGTAAATGTTGTGCTTGAAGATGAAAGTGAGGAATTTTATATGGATGAGCTTTGTGAAAATAAACAAAGAGTGACTGGACTACTCCATTGCAAGTGAATCAAAACAATATTCTGTTTAAACTCAATACTGGAGCACAAGTAAATGTTCTTGCAGAATCTGAGTTTAATGCTTTAAAGCCAAGACTGAAGTTACATCAGACAAATATAGAAGTGAGTGGGTATACAGGTGCAGACATTCCAGTTAAAGAAACATGCATGGCAAAGGTATCACACAAAAATGTTGTGCATACGCTTTCATTTGTGATCATGCCAAAAATGTACAGCCAATTCAGGGTTTATCTGTCTGTGTAAGACTTAATTTGGTGAAAAGAATTTTAGTCCTGGTCAGCGACACAGAGTCAGAATACAGTGACTTGATGAAAGAGTATGAAGACTTGTTTAAAGGGCTTGGTTGTCTTCCAGGACAGCACTCGTTTAAAATTGACAATACAGAGCAACCCGTAATACATCCATGCAGAAAAGTACCTTTTGCATTACATCATCAACTGAAAACAGAGCCAGACAGAATAGAAAGGCTAGGAGTCAAAAAAAAATGATGAACCAACTGAATGGGTCAATTTGCTTGTCAATGTTAATAAGAAAAATGGAAAACTGAGGATTTGTTTGGATCCAAGAGACTTGAATCAGGCCATTAAAAGAGAGCATTTCAAATTGCCCACTCATGAAGAATTTACATCATAGTTTGCTAATGCAAAGTATTTTAGTAAATTAGATGCATCCTCCGATTCTGGCAACTCAAATTAGATGAACCAAGTTCAAAATTGTGTACCTTTAACACTCCTTTTACCAGATACTGTTTTCTTAGGCTTCCTTTTGGAACTGCATCAGCTCCTGAAGTGTAGTAGTAGTCTCTCAAAGTCCGAGGAAGATGAATGTGTTGCGCAGTCAACGTCTGTGGGCACGCATATGACTTCTGAGGCCGAAGTCCGAAGCGCAGATATGATCACAGGTGGGGCAAGAAGCACCGTCTGTTGGGGCAGGAGTGGATGCCTTCCTGTGTCTTTCTTGACTCGCCTTGAGGTGCTGCATGCGCCAGTTGGCTTGGAAGTTGTTTGCTGCCTTGGAGCATAGATTGCGCCACTTGGACTGATCAGCAACAGTGTGTTCGAGATCGCGGGGAAGTGTACCATAAAACCATTCACGTGTTATATGAGTACATTGAGGACATAGATACATCCATGGATAATATTATTATTTGGGGATCGACTAAACAAGAGCATGACACCAGGCTCAGGCAAGTCTTCGAGGCAACATGAAAGGCTAATTTGAAACTGAATGAAGAAAGGTGTCAGCTAAACCAAAGTAAGAGGCTGAGAGTGACGGAGAGAAGTCTTTTTTTTTAACCGCTCGGGGAAAAGAGGCCAGACTGCACAGGAGCGTGACATAGAATGTCAAAGGTTTAAAAAAAGACCGTCATATACAGCGGGCAGCAGAGTGTGACAGAGCAGAGTGGGGCGGCTTTGGCTCAACAAGCTTCAGCGTGAACAGGCAGAGGCGAAGGTAGGTTCTGGTAAGTTTTGTTTTGTTTGTTTAGAGTGGAGAGAATGCCACACAGGATGTTGGAATGCTCCTCTTGCAGGATGTGGGAAGTCTCCCTGACAATGACACTTGCAAGAAGTGCATCCAGCTGCAGCTCCTAACAGACCGCATTAGGGAACTGCAGCAGGAGCTGGATGACCTCCAGATCATTTTTGAGAATGAGGAGTTTATAGTTAGTAGTTTCAGGGAGGTCATTACGCCAAAGTAGCAGTGCACAGGTAACTGGGTTATCGTCAGGTGAGGGAAAGGGAAAGGGCAGGCAGAGTAGGGTTCCCCTGTGGCCATTCCCCTCAACAACAGGTATACCAATTTGGATTCTGTTGGGGGGGGTGACTTACCTGGAATAAGCTGCGGCAGCCCCATCTCTGGCATTGAGTTTGGTTCTACAGTGCAGAAGGGAGGGTGGAAGAAGAGGAGAGTGGTGGTTATAGGAGACTCGATAGAGGTACAGACAGGCAGTTCTGTGGTCATGACAGAGGCTCCCAGATGGTTCGTTGCCTCCCAGGTGCCAGGATCAGGTATGTCTCTGATCACGTGTACAACGTTCTGAAGTGGGAGGGTGAGCAGCCAGATGTCATGGTACACATCGGTACCAATGATGTAGGGAGAAAGAGTGAGGAGGTCCTGAAGAGTGAGTATAGAGAGTTTGGTAGAAAGTTAAAAAGCAGGACCTCGAGGGTGGTAATCTCAGGATTGCTACCTGAGCCACGTGCCAATGAGGGTAAGAATAGGATGCTCTGGAGGATGAACACGTGGCTGAGGAACTGGTGTAAGGGGCAAGGTTTCAGATTTCAGGATCATTGGGAATTCTTCTGGGGCAGGTGGGACCTGTACAAGAGAGACGGGTTACACCTGAACTACAGGGGGACCAATATCCTTGAAGGGAGGTTTGTTAGTGCTATTGCAGGGGGTTTAACCTAGATTTTCAGGCCAATGGGAACCAGAGTGCTAGAGCAGATAGTGGAGCGGGGGTGAAAATAAATGATGTTAAAGGTTCATGCAAAGTCTCAAATAGAAGGTGGTAATAGTCTTCTGAGGTGTGTCTATTCCAATGCGAGGAGTATCGTGGGGAAGGCTGACAAGCTGAGGGCACGGATTGACACGTGGAATTATGACATTATAGCCATTAGTGAGACTTGGCTACAGGAGGGGCAGGCCTGGCAGCTTAATGTTCCAGGGTTACGATGTTTCAGGCATGATAGAGGCAGAGGAATGAAGGGTGGGGGGTGGCATTGCTAGTCAGGGAAATGTTACAGCAGTGATCAGGCAGGACGGATTAGAGGGCTTGTCTACCAAGGCCATATGGGTGGAGCTGAGAAACAGGAAAGGTATGACCACATTAATGGGGTTGTATTATAGACCACCTAATAATCAGCAAGAATTAGAAGAGCAAATCTGCAGAGAGATAGCAGACAACTGCTGGAAACATAAAGTTGTGATAGTAAGGGATTTTAATTTTCCACATATTGATTGGGACTCCCATACTGTTAAAGGTCTGGACGGGTTAGAGTTTGTAAAATGTTTTCAGGAAAGTTTTCAAAATCAATATATAGAGGTACTGACTAGAAAGGATGCAATATTAGATCTCCTATTAGGAAATGAGTTAGGATAGGTGACAGAAGTGTGTGTAGGGGAACACTTTGGTTCCAGTGATCATAACTCCATTAGTTTCAACTTGGTCATGGATAAAGATAGATCTGGTCCTCGGGTTGAGGTTCTAAACTGGAAAAAGGGCAAATTTGAAGAAATGAGAAAGGATCTAAAAAGCGTGGATTGGGACAGGTTGTTCTCTGGCAAGGATGTGATTGGTAAGTGGGAGGCCTTCAAAGGAGAAATTTTGAGAGTGCAGAGTTTGAAATTCCTGTCAAGATTAAAGGCAAAGTGAATAAGAATGAGAAACATTGGTTCTCTAGGGATATTGGAACTCTGATAAAGAAGAAGAGAGTGATGTATGACATGTATAGGAAACAGGGAGCAAGTAAGGTGCTTGAGGATTTTTTTAAAAGTGCAAAAAAATACTTAAGAAAGAAATCAGAAGGGCTAAAAGAAGACATGAAGTTGTGAAGGATAATCCAAAGAGCTTCTACAGGTATATTAAGATCATAAGGACACTAAGGGATAAAATTGGTCCTCTTTAAGATCAGAGTGGTTGGCTATGTATGGAGCCAAAAGAAATGGGGGAGATCTTAAATGGGTTTTTTGCATCTGTATTTAATAAGGAAACTGGCATGGAGTCAATGGAAATAAGGCAAACAAGTAGTGAGGTCATGGAACCTATACAGATTGAAGAGGAGGAGCTGCTTGCTATCCTGAGGCAAATCAGAGTAGGTAAATCCCCAGGACCTGACAGGGTATTCCCCCGGACCTTGAAGGAGACTAGTGTTGAAATTGCTGGGGCTCTAGCAGATATATTTAAAATGTCGGTATCTATGGGTGAAGTGCTGGAGGATTGGAGGATAGCTCATGTTGTTCTGTTGTTTAAAAAAAAGGCTCAAAAGGTAATCCAGGAAATTATAGGCTGGTAAGTTTGATGTCGGTAGTAGGTAAATTATTGGAAGAAGTAGTAAGAGATAGGACCTACAAGTATTTGGATAGTCAGGGACTTATTAGGGAGAGTCAACATGGCCTTGTGTGTGGTAGGTCATGTTTAACAAATCTATTAGAGTTTTTTGAAGAGGTTACCAAGAAAGTGGATGTTGTCTACATGGAATTCAGTAAGGCCTTTGACAAAGTCTCACATGGGAGGTTAGTTAGGAAGATTCAGTTGCTAGGTACACATGGTGAGGTAGTAAATTGGATTAGACATTGGCTCAAAGGGAGAAGTCAGAGAGTGGTAGTGGAGGACTGTGACTAGTGGTGTGCCACAGGGATCAGTGCTGGGTCCATTGTTATTTGTCATCTATATCAATGATCTGGATGATAATGTGATAAATTGGATCAGTAAATTTGCTGATGATACAAAGATTGGAGGTGTAGTGGACAGTGAGGAAGGTTTTCAAAGCTTGCAAAGGGATTTGGACCAGCTGGAAAAATGGGCTGAAAAATGGCAGATGGAGTTTAATACAGACAAGTGTGAGGTATTGCACTTTGGAAGGACAAACCAAGATAGAACATACAAGGTAAATGGTAGGGCACTGAAGAATGCAGTAGAACAGAGGGATCTGGGAATACAGATACAGAATTACCTAAAAGTGGCGTCACAGGTAGATAGGGTAGTAAAGAGATCTTTTGGTACATTGGCCTTTATAAATCAAAGTATTGAGTATAGGAGTTGGAATGTTATGCTGAGGTTGTATAAGACATTGATGAGGCCAAATTTGGGGTATTGTGAGCAGTTTTGGTCACCTAATTATGGGAAGGATATTAATAAGGTAAGAGAGTGCAGAGAAGGTTTACAAGGATGTTGCCGGGACTTGAGAAACTGAGTTACAGAGAAAGGTTGAATAGGTTAAGACTTTATTCCCTGGAACGTACAAGAATGAGGGGTGATTTGATAGAGGTGTATAAATTTATGATGGGTATAGATAGAGTGAATGCAAGCAGGCTTTTTCCACTGAGGCCAGGGGAGAAAAAAACCAGAGGACATGGGTTAAGGATGAAGTGGGAAAAGTTTAAAGGGAACATGGGGGGAGGGCTTCTTCACACAAAGAGTGGTGGGAGTGTGGAATGAGCTGCTAGATGAAGTGGTAAATGCAGGCTCACTTTTAACATTTAAGAGAAACTTGGACAGGTACATGGATGAGAGGTGTATGGAGGGATATGGTCCAGGTGCAGGTCAGCGGAACTAGGCAGAAAAATGGTTTGGCACAGCCAAGAAGGGCCAAAAAGACTGTTTCTGTGCTGTAATGTTCTATGGAGTGACTGAACTTACACTTGTGGGTGATATCATCAGCAAAGAGGGTGAGCATCCTGATCCATTGAAGGATTCTGCTATTGAGAACATGCCAAGACCGCAATGTAAAAAGGATGTTCAGAGGTTTATGGGAATGGTTAACTGTATGGGAAAATTTATACCCAAACTCTCGGAACAGCTTGCTCCATTGAGGCAGCTAGCAGAAAAGAGAAATTAATGGAGCTGGAACCCTGAACAGGAGAAGGCATGGCAAAATCTCAAGAAAGTACTCACAAAAGAACTTGAGTTGAAATTTTATGATGCTGAAAAACCCATCAAAATTTCAAGTGTTGCATCTCAAGCGGGCTTAGGGGCAGTATTACTCCAAAAACATGATCAGGAATGGCTACCAGTGCCATATGCATCTCATTCATTATCTGATCCAGAAACAAGGTATGCCCAAACTGAAAAAGAATTGCTCAGCATTATGTTTGCTTGTGAGAGATTTCATGAGTTTGTGTCAGGGCAATCTATTGATGTTGAAACTGATCATAAACCGTTGATTGCATTGTTTAACAAACTTTTAAGCAACTGTCCTTTGCGATTTCAGCGAATGATGATCAAATTGCAAAGATATGCATTAAATGTGTCATACTCACCTGGAAAATTCATGTACATGGCTGACACACTTTCCAGAGCTGTGCATCCAACAACAAAAGACAGTCACAGGAACGTTATCGCTGTTCAGGTATTCATTGATATGGTCATAGAAACTGTACCTGTTGCTCCCAAAAAGTTGGAACTTTTGCGTCTTGAGATAGAGAAGGACAAAATTCTCTATCAGGTAATACAAATGGTGTTGGATGGATGGCCAGATAATAGGCATGACTGTACCTCAATAGTACAAGATTATTGGAACCACAGATCAGAACTGTCTGTTGTGGATGGGATATTGTACAAAGGTAGTCGAATTGTTATACCTAAAAGTCTCCGTAAAAAAATGCTTGATTAAATTCATGAAGGCCACCTAGGCATTGGAAAATCTAAGAGAAGGGTACAGGAAGTGATGTTTTGGCCCAGGATGAATCAAGAAATTGCAGAATTGGTGTCTTCTTGTCATATATGCCTTGAATACCAACCTAGCAACCCTAAGGAGCCAGTGCATCCACATCCGAATCCTCATAGACCTTATCAAAAGGTAGGTGTTGATACTTTTATAACTAACAACAAAGACTATCTATTAATAACAGATTACTACTCATTGTATCCTGGAGCGTGTTGTCTGGGCAGAACGATGGCAGAAAAGGTAATTACATGCATGAAATCAGTCTTTTCAAGACATGGTGTACCTGATGAAATTTTCACAGGCAATGATCCACAATTCAGTAGTGAATGCATGAAATATTTTGCTCGTGAATGGGGCTTTGTTCATACAATGTCTAGTCCATTTATCCCTCAGTCTAATGGATTAGTTGAGAAATCTGTAGGAATTGTCAAGAAACTGATGCACAAAGCAAAAGATAGTGGAAGTGATTTTTATAAAGCCTTGTTAGCCTACTGAAGTACTCCACTTGAATGTGGATTTTTGCCTGCTCAGCTCTTGATGGACGACGTTTGAGATCTAATCTGCCAATGGATGAGAGCCTTCTGAGAACAGAGGAAGGTGAACAAGTGAAAGATGGAAAGATGAACACAAAGCAAAGCAGAAAATATACTTCGATAGACGTTCTCGTCCTTTACCTGAACTGCATCAGGGAGATGAAGTAAGAATGCAAGACAAAGTGAACACATGGACGCAGAAAGCTACAGTACTTGAAGAAATACAACCCAGATCATACATGGCCCAAACAGAAGAGGGAGCAGTGGTAAGAAGAAATCGCAAAGACCTCAAGAAAGAGCCTACTTCAGAGATTCAGTTAACGGATGCAGATGAGCCAAAATATGTAAATAATAACAAGGAAACACAAGATCTGTGTGTACGACTTAGGAGGTCTACTCGTGTTCGTAAACCCACAGGGAGACTGATAGAGACTTGTTGAATTATGTATTTGCTCTGATTAACGTTGTTAATTGCTTTTCTTTTTAAAGGAAGGAAGATGTGGTGATATCATGTGCAATGATGTGCCAGTACATGATTGGACAGAGTACTGAGCTTGCGTGGGATTGCTAAAATGTTCCAGCATGTGGCTGGGTTAAGACGTGTTTGTTTATTACTGTAAATAAAATTTCTCTAATTCTTCCAGAATATGATTCTTCATTGTTAACCCACAGTACGTTTAAACAGAAGAAACATAACACACGGAATTATTCAAGAACAGGAGAAGCTCCTCCTGCAGGTTTACCATCCCGATTTCCCTGCAGTATCTCCAACCTCTGCAGTGGTAAACATCACAGCAAACCTGATTCAATGAAATTATTTACCTATACTGACTGCATAATGACATGACATGTGGTAAAGGCCTGCACTATTTTCTCTATCATATCCATATCACGAAAACCAGAAAACCAACTAATATTGTTCTTACCTTTATTAATTTCTAATAGGTTGCATTGATGAAGTATACCCCAAACACTTCCATCACTGATTTTAACCATATACGGTGAATAGAAATTCGCAGCCTGTTGACAGAAGACCTAAAAATATTAACTTGCTCTTCTGAACTAGTGGGAAGAACAACTACTGCAGATAAGCAAATCAATATGAGTGTGAATATTATAAGAAAGCTCCTGCTTTATTGGCAAGCCAAAGTTTGGAAGAGAAAACATGATGACTTTACTACATCTGTCCATCCTTTATGGTATCAGAAAGAAGAGTGCTTCCCAGGTCCCACAAGAAAACTATTACACTATCATTTTGGTTCAGCTTTCCTCTTCCTATTTTGAGGCCTCCCCGAAATTCCCTCCTGTTGGTTTACCTTAGTGCCAACACTACACTTTCAGTCATTAGTAATTGGCAGCTTCTAATATTTCCCTCCCACCTGCCAGCCAGCTGCTACTTCCCATATAGATGTGGCATGATAATTAAAATTCAACACACCTTTTATGCCACTATCACATCTGACTGGATCAGGATAAAAATAGGCAGGATGTCAGACTTCTCTACCTATTTCCATCGACTCTGTTCCTGGCCATGAACACATGCTGATAAATAGTGATTGCTTACTCCATGAACAACTGCATAATAATCTGCTTTAACATAGTTTTAAAATCCAAAAAATTCATAGTGAGCTGACTCAAGTGCATTATCATCAAAAATCTTCTATATATTTTTTTCCTTTTCCAAGAAATAAAAGTGCTAAATGATTTTGCTCCATAAAGGGCAGTATGATTGATTTGTTCCAATAACACTCAAGTCACCACTTTGCTGTTTCTTGGCAAATTCTTAATACTCATGCAGCCGCTGGTTCTGTCCACATCTACCGCATCCTAAGCTAAACTGGGAGAACAAGTTTACACCAGATACTTCTGTTACTTGGAGCATTTAAGAAAGCATACCTACTAAAAAATGTTTGTGGTTTATAAATGACAAGTTGAGAAAAACCCGTAAGATATTTCTGGTATTCAGAAAAAAACATAAGAACATAAGAAATAGGAGCAGGAGTGTGCCATCTGGCCAGTCGAGCCCACTCTGCCCTTCAATAAGATCATGGCTGAGCTGGCCGTGGACTCATCTTCACCTACCTGCTTTTCCCTTGTAATCTTTAATACCCTTACAGGGAAGAGGGTAAATTCTGCCACCATACACGTCTTCACCATGCATCACTTTCTGCGGCCTAACTCATCAAAATAACGACCATCGGCCCAGTCAGCTATGCAGTAGTCATGAGTGGAAGGTGCAGTCCATCTTGAGAACCCATTGCAGTATGTGCTGAAAAGGAATTCGCTGGACAGGTCAGTCTTTCCATATACTGAACTATTGTAGTGCCCATATTGCAGCTCAGGGCATCAGTATTCGGAGTTAAATTCCAATGCCATCTGGAAGAAGGATGTGCGTCCTCCCTGTGAACACTTCGGTTTCCTCTGGGTACTCTGGTTTCCTTTCCTGTTCCAAAGATGTACTAGTTGGTAGGTTAATTGTTCATTGTAAATTGTCATATGAATAAACTGGGGTTAAATAGATGGGTTACTGGGTGGTCTGGCTCATTGAGCCAGAAGGGCTTGGTCTGCACTGCATCTCTAAATAGAATAAATGAAGTAAAGGTAAAATAGTGTAAGGTCATGTGACATGGATCTACTGCTTTGAATGTTTGCTGTCTTTACAATTTTATAAAAACAAATGCAGCCTTCCAGGCTCCACTGGGGCATATTATGGGGTTCACTAAAATTCGACCGGCCTACTCTATTTCCACATCAGCCTAGAGAATCCAAAATTCATTCCTTTTTTGAACAAGCCAGGCATTAAATATATATCATACATATATCATTACGCAAATACCCATTTTCAATGGCAGAAGTCCCAACATTGGAAAATTGCTGAATAACATTTAGCAATTTAAGCACCATTATTTCTTTCCTGTGATCACTTCAGATTATCTCTGCTCCTGGCAGATTCACCCTGCCTCCTCACTGCCATTGTCATGACAGCTCCTACTGCCTCCTTGCTGGGCCCCCAGCATCACTTGCAATGTGCTCAAGAGCTTGTATTAGGGGACTTTCTGGCCACTTGCCAATGAAAAATGGCCCAGAAAAATTCTGAAGTGCTGCAATTAAATTTGCAGGCTCCTCACCTTTTCCAATATTTTTATCTTAGCTTTTTTCCTACATCCTTACAAACACATTTTTATCTCATTTAACTAGGTGAGTCAAGTAGTTTTATAATGCAGAGGTACTAAAGAGAGGGGAATGTTGAAAGTGCACTGACAGAAGCTGCACCACGTCTTTGAATTAAGGTACCAGGACACTAAATTGTTAAGGTGCTGGACTTTACTAAAATAGCTTAAAGCAAAACATCTACATAGGAAGATGGCTGGATTATCTGACTCAAGGGTGGACTCACAATTAGGCTGGAAATCCTGTTCAGAAACTGGTAATTGTAAAGCTGAAGTATGCTCTTTCTCTACACGGAGAAAGAATGCATGAACATTATGACTGTGACAGTTCAAATTTCTTTATGTAGCAGGAAAGTAGAAAGCAGTCTGGCTTTTGCTAAAAAGAATATAATGCCAGTGTCTGGGATAATTGAGATGGCATTGATCACTGATATCAAAGTATTCCTCTTAGATGAAAGGTCTACTTCTATTAGGGTTTATATAGGCTATCTACTGTGTTTCTGTTGTCAGCTTCAGTGACCTGGGATTTTTTAATATAATTTTGTCCAATCAATTATAATTACTAGAACTTTATTTCATTATAATAGAAATATTTATTTCCTTTATGGACACACTTTATTTAATCAGCAGAAGTCTTGAGTCATCATGTGTATATAAGAGATGTGTTTTCACTTTAACACAGAAGAGTCTTCTCTGTTGATTAGTGTCAAGAAAGACAATTTATATCCACTGTGGTTCAATGTTGTAAAACAATAAAACGTGAACACCTCCAAGGGGGGTGAATACTTTTTATAGGCACTGTATAATTTTATTGAGGAATTTGATGGACCATTGTCATATAGCCATAACGTTGCACAGAACTCAAGTTGGCTTTCATTGTGAAGGAGGCTTAAACTGCTCCTAAATGCAGGCTAAGTCAAAGGACCATAGAAATGGAGGTACATACACTGTTCAACATAGTTGTTAATGGTTAAAGCTAGGAGCAGAATGTCTTGAAATTGTGCCAAAAGGGGAAAAATACCATCTAATTTTCTTAAATTGTCACTGCAGTTACTTGATTGTCTTCTAAATGTGTGAGAGAAAGTAAGAACATGGTGCACAAGAGAAACTGCAATGCTGGAAATTTGGAGGGACTGCTGGAGAAACTCAATGAATCAAACAGCATCTATGTAAGGAAATGAACAGTCAACACCTCTGGTCAAGATCCCTTTTCAAGAGTGTAAAGAAGTAAGATCACCAGTATAAAAGGGTGGGGGAGGTGCAAAATGATAGGTTAGTCCAAATAAGGGAGATAGGCTGGTGGGAGAGCAGGACAGGGGGAGTGATGTAAGAAGCTGGGAGGTGATAGGTGTAAGTAACAAAGGGCAGGAGAAGATGGGTTCTAATAGGAGAGGTCACCCGACCATAAGGAGCGGGGGGGGGGGTGTGATGAAGCAAACCAGAGGGAGAAATGTGCAGGTAATGAAGGAAGGGGAGAGAAAAGAGAAGGGATATTGGGATTGATGGGAAAAAGGAGAACAAAGGGAGGCTGTGGGCAGTGGTTACTGAAAGCTGAAGAAATTGATGTTCATGCTGTCAAGATAGAGACTGCCTGGGCAGAATATGAGATGCTGTTTCTCCTATTTGCCTTCAGTGTGGCAGTAGAGGTGGTTATGGACAGTCATGTCAGTGTTGGAATGGGAAATGTAATTGGCAGACAGAGCAAAGGCGCCCAATGAAATGATCTCCTAATCTGCATTGGGTCTCATTTTTGCAGAAGAGGCCCCACCAAGAAGCACTAGACACAAGACATAAGTGACACTGATGGCTTTACAAATGAAGGACTATTTAGGCACTGAATGGTGGTGAGAGAGGAGGTGTAATGAGGGTGAAACTCATAGTGCTGTGGCAGTGTTAAGTGGCTAGAGGGAGATCAGTGGAGACAAACGAGTTAGTCATGGAGACAGTGACCCCTGCAGAAAGCAGAGAAGGGAGAGGAGCAGAAGATAGTGGTGGGATCACGTTGCCAGTAGCATAAATTGTAGAGAATGCCAGGTTGAATACTCATGAGGTGGTAGGTGAAGACAAGGAAACTATATCCCTGTTGGTATGGTAAGGGCAGTCATACAGGAAAGAGATGAGATGCAGGTGAGGGCTGCATCAATCGTCGTCAGGGCATGCCTGTTTTCTGGAAAAAAAAGATGCCCATTCTTCTTTTTGATCAATGAAGTCTATTCTACCACCAAGGAAATCACTTTTCAGCCACTGGAGCTTTTCTGTCACTGGCAGATGAGGAGCACCCTTGTAAGGACTTTCCTGTCACGGGTAATAGAAAGATTCCTCTACACAGGCAGTTCATCTCCATTCTTGAATATAGTCATGAAATGTTCTCTCTGGGGTCTCTTGTCACGCTGAAATCTTTCCAAGGAGAAGAAATGAAATTGTGAATATGTGTCAGACATTTATCTCCACTATGCTTAATAACATCAGCAGGGATACTATTTGCAACAAGGGTCTTGACATTCAATTTTTTATCCTCTTATTAGGCCGTAAGAGCAGCAACAGTGGACTGAACAGACTGCCATAGAATAGAATTAAGAATGTTTGTCAAAGAGGGACCCCCAATTGTGAAGTTTTTCAATGTATATATGATAACATGCTCACTGATACTGTGCTTACATATCACATATGCCATAAGTGTGCTTATGTTTTACTCACAGTATATCTGACCACTACTAATCTCAGTTTCAACCCAGTGGTTCCCACACCCATAAGGATGCCTCCTTGGATTGTTCTGAAAGAAAAAGGTGACAAACCATGATATTCCTTAGTTTTCTACATCTATATAGGAAAAATGTCATTAAGCCTGTAAAGGGTGCAAAAAAGATTCGCAGGGATTTTATAAGGAATGGAAAGTTTGAGCGATTAGATAGACTGTGTCTTTTTTCCTTGTACCATAGGAGGTTGGCAGGTGACCCTACAGTTATGCAAAATCGTGAGAGTCATGTACATAGTGAATGGTCACAGTGTTTTATTTTTCCCAGAATAGAGGAGTCTAGAACCAGAAGGCATAGACTCAAGGAAAGAAGGAAAAACCTAAAATGGACTTGAGGGAGGCTTCTTCACACCAAGAGCGATGGATAAGTTGAATGGAGGAAGTAGTAAACAAGTCTACAATTACTACATTTAAACAACATTTGAACAGCTATGAGAATAGGAAAGATTTAGAATGATGTAAGCTAATGGAAGGAAAAAGGGATGAGCTCAGGTAGGCATCTTGGTTGGCATGTATGAATTGACCTGGAAATCTTGTTTCCATGCTGTATAATTTAATGGCTCTATATTACCAGATGTGTTGATCAAAATCATTTGATACATTAGTGAAATAAGTTACTTACTACTTTTAGTCAATTACTTTAATGTACTTTGTAAAGAATAAAATGATTCCTGGTGTCAAAATATATAAACTAATCATTTTCTTAACTTTATTAGAAAGTTTTTGATGATAACAGCTCATTCAGCCCAACAAAGCTTGCCAAATTCCTGATCACATAGAGTGTTTAAATATCTATCAAGTTTGGATTTGAAAGTCTCTGAGGTACTACTCTTAACTGCACAATAGCTAGCTTGTTCCATGTGTCCACAACTTACTCTGTAAAGAAATGCTTCCTGATATTAGTCTGAAATCTCCCCTTAACCAGACTCTACCTATGGCCCCGTGTCCTTGATGATGGATTAGTTTTGAAGTAGCAGCTGGCATCCACTTTGCCTGTACCCATAATAATTTTGAACACTTCTATCATGTCTCCTCTCATTATATGTCTATTTAGGCTAAAAAGATCTAATTCTTTCAATCTTTCTTCATAGCACATACCCTGGAGACCTGGAATGAGCCTTGTCACCCTTCTCTGAACTCTCTCCAAAGCCCTCAAATCCCTCACACAATATGGAGACCAAATTTCTACACAGTATGCAAGGTGTGCCCTCACAAGCACGTTATACAGCTTATGGAGAGTGTCTCTTGACTTGAACTCCACTGAGCACATTATATAGCCCAACAGTCTATTAGCCTTCCTAATCACTTCTATGCATTGTCTAGAAGTTGACAGTCATGAGTCTACCAGGACACCCGAATCCTTCTCATACAGTGCATTTTCTAACTCAAAACACCCCATTGTATATTTTTACTTACAGTTCTTTGAGGAAACATTAACGCAGAAAATGATTGAGCTATTGAATCCCTTTACTAATTATTCCATTCATATGGGCATGCAGTTGCTTTGCAGAAAAGGACCTAAGGCAATACACATTCCTAATCCATCAACTGCTGCCAGTTAGCCTCCTCCACTGCCACACATCTTAAAATCAATGAGTGCTAATTTACAGTGGGGCTCTCTGCTGTTACCTAATAGTAACATTCAAAGGTAAGAGCGGCTTTAAGATATTTAGAACCCAAAAGTAGTATGAAATACAACCTGACAATAAGGGAGATTTTCTCATGTACCAATCCTGAATAAGTTCAAAGGTTGAAGTAAGTATTATTATCAAAGTACATATATGTCACCATATACAACCCTGAGATTCCTTTTCCTGTGGGCATACTCACCAAATCTATAGAATAGTAACTATAACTGGATCAATGAAAGTTCAACCAGAGTGAGGAAGGCAACAAACTGTGCGAAAACAAATATAAATAATGACAATAAATAACAAGAACATGAGGTAATGAGTTAAAAGGTCCTTAAAGTAAGATCATGGGTTGTGGGAACATCTCAGTGATGAGGCAAGTGAGTGTAGTTATCCCCTTTTATTCAAGAGCCTGATGGTTGAGGGGTAGTAACTGTTCTTGAATCTGGTGATGCCTGTCCCAAGCCTCTTGTACCTTCTCCCTTATGACAGCAGCAAGAAGAAAGCATGGCCTGGATGGAGAGGATCTCTAATGACGGATGCCGCCTTCCTACAATAGCATTTCATGTAAGTGTGCTCAATGGTTGGGAGAGCTTTACCCATGATGTCCTGGGCTGAATCCACTATCTTTTGTAGAATTTTCTGTTCAGTGGCATTGGTGTTTCCATACCAGGCCATGCTGCAATACAATTTACACTACATATCTATGGAAATTTTTCAAGGTTTTAGATGTCATGTCAAATCTGCACAGACTCCTAAGGAAGTAAAGGTGCTGCCGTGCATGCTTTGCAATTGCACTTAAGTGCTGAGTATTGAACAGTTCCACTGAAATAGTAACACCCAGGAGTTTAAAGTTGCTAATCCTCTCCAACTCAAATCCTCCGATGAGGAATGGCTCATGGATCTACAATCAGTTCCCTGCCCATGCAGATATTGACTGTGTGTAAATCCACAATTTGGGTAAAATATTTATTACTTCATAAATAACAATAGATATTCCACAGTTTTATTTCTTTGTGAGGGATTGTCAAGGTGCAGCCAGTTTGGGAAAACTTTCATTTCTGATTTACCCTCTTTGATATCTAGACTTCCTCAAGATAATGTAAAATTATTTGTGTCCAAGTACAGAAGGGAATGTGTTATATGAGGAGTCTGATTGCAAGCTTCAAATGCTTAAGACGACTCAATATATTTTGTGATATTTGCATGGAAAAGACAGACCTTTTAGAGAGTCATTTCTCTGTTTAATATTTTAACAATGATATCAATATCTTTACATGCTTCAGTGTACCCATTAATGAAGAGAACAAAGAAATATCAATTATTCTTACTATTAATTTATTTGCATTAAGAAAGTAAGTTTTGACTTTTTAACATGAAGTTGATAAAATTGCATAATTTGGATTATCAAACTTTCCAGATAGCTTTAACTAATTAACCTCCATTGAACATGTTTCTTTTTCTAGCCATGAACCGCAGATGCTCACAGCTCATCGTCAGCCAATGCAGCCAGAAGTAGTCTTATAAAGCTAAATCCGTTGAAGCTCCTGGTGCTGAAAAAGCCTGACTTTCAACTTAGCAGACCTAAAGCCTTACAAAATTTATAACCTTTAGGTAATAAGCTGCAATTCAGTGTGTAGCACAGCCACCAAGTGGATTACTATTACCACAAAGGATAAGGGTGGGTATGATGCAACTTGTCAAGTGGAAGAATAATGTTCAGTTACACATGATCCCCTTTTGATGTGTTAATTTGCTCAAATTAGACAACCTTATAATGATATATATTAAAAGATGTTACACTTTTTATATATTGATGATGCACAAATATTAGGATTGTATCTTAAAATACTGTAAATTGTAAATGATTATTCAATGTAATGATTTGCTGACTTCTAATGTAGATTGGGTTTAATTGTTAATTATCTATGCTTTCTATTAAGTGGGATGTTACTGGTTTAATTTTTGTTGACCAAGATGTTTTTATCCCAATAGGTTGAAAAATATCAAAATCCAATGCTCCAACTAACATTCAGAGCCTTCTCTCTATCAAACCATCTGCAGAGTGTTATACTCTCTGAGAGCTGTCTACATGAATGACTGATTTAATCTAACAAAAGGATACTGATGTCACATTAGATTTTGCTTTCTTTTCTAAATTTCAGTCTCTTGAAAACACTTAACCAGACATGTGCACAGTTTTCAGATAAAATAGCTGCACATAAAATAGATTAATTGGCAGATCGGGAAACCATAGATACTGGGGTTCATAGATATTTAGGGTTTGTCCTTTACAAATATGACAATTTATATCTAAATTGCACTACCAATAAGACTCTGCATAAAAATCCCATTTGCCTGGATTTCATCAACATTGAAGAATTTCAAAATCGTCTAGGTCACGGTAGTCTATTGGAGTGGCACGGCACACTTTACACCGAACGCTCATTCCCTTCAACACCATTTCATCTTTTCATCAGCCTCAAAACTAGTAATTAGAAGGGGGAGGTGGGAAGGAACTCAAGGAAATTGCAATTGCCAAGTAATGAGCAATGTATTACAACTTCAAGCTGATGGACTTCATTCTTGGGACTTAAAAGGAATGTTGAGTGAGAAAGCAGAAGTGTTGATTTTAATTTTCCAAAGGTCTTTGGATTGAGAGAAACGTTAATTGTAAGTCCTTATGACAAAGGTGAATTGCTGGATATACTACTCTATATTTAGATTTCCAAAAGGCACTTGATAAGTTGATGTATTGATGTTTATTGTGGAAAATAAAATTTTATTGCATAGGAAGCTGGATGTTGGCACGAATAAAAGATTGCCTCAGAGGAAACAGAGAGCAGGCATAAATGTGTCTTTTTCTGTTTGACAAGGTGTAACAAGTGATGTGCCACAGGGATCATTGCTGGGACCTGAGCTTTTTACAATTTATATAATTGAATTGGACGAAGACCAGGAAGGTACGTTTACTGAATTGCTGCTGATGCAAAGATAGATACAAGAGTAAGTCCTGAAAAGGACATAAGATGATTACAAAGGAGTACAGATATGTTGCTGAGCAGGTAAATATTGGGCAACAGAAGCATAATGTGGAAAACTGTGAAATAGTTCACTCTGGCAGAAAAATTAAAAGAAGTAATACTGCATCTGTATAATGCACTGAAAACATTTCAAAGTAGGTTTATTTACCTAATGCCTGAATTGGGTAGGATGTTTCATGAAAAAGATTGGTGAGGCCAGATTTATTTCCACTGGAGGCTAGTTAAGTGAGAGAGAATAATTAAAATATGTAAGATCCTGAGGGGTTTCAGCAAGGGGGTTATGGAGTGGATATTTCCTTTACATGACTACCTAGAATTTGGAATCTTTGTTTAAAAATGAGGGACTGCCTACTTAACAAATAAATTACATGATTTTTCTTTCTCTTAAAAATTTGTGAGAGGACTTTCTTCCTCAAGGGAGGATAATACAGAAGGAGAAAGATAGTAATAGAGGTAAATAATTGAAAAGCAAAGAGTTGTAAGTACTGTGGGTATCTGGGAATGAAGAGGGATCAGATCAGCCATGTTCTCAATGAAGGACCAAGGGCCGACAGTTTCCCTTCCACCTCAAGTATCATCCTGACTGAAAAATATATTGCCATGCTTTTATTCTATAAATCCTGCAACTCCTTACCAACAACAGGCAGTTGCCTGCTAAATTAAGGACAATTCAAGATGGACAAAAATAATGACTTTGCCTTGTACAAGAAATACAAAAAAATTATTAATTGAAAAACATTGTAGGATGGATTTTTCTGAGCACAGTAATTTCACAGCAGTGACAGAAAATTTCTGAGATTCTGTTTCTCAGATGTCTTTCAGAGTTGCTGCGAAAGATCACTCCAGACATTCTGACATGATGAACATTACCCCCTAAACAGAGATGATCACTTTGATCCATGGGGAATATCCATGGTGTTAAGAGCTGTTGAGACATAAACATTAACATTAAACTTACAAGAGGCATAATGCAAATGTTTAAAAAAATATTTTGTTTATTTTTATCATTGGCTGCATTATATATGTACCTGCAGATTAAGGTGGAAGGTGGCATATATTTTTAAATATCTAATTTTTTTTTCCTATGCTAACACGATTGAGCATGAATATAAACTCTGATGTAGAATTTGCCAATTTTCACTGGTTCATTTTAATTACATTAAGAACTCCATGGTCTTTTACATAGGAACATAGAAAACCTACAGAACAATACAGGCCCTTTGGCCCACAACAATGTGCTGAACATGTACTTACTTTAGAAATTACCTAGGGTTACCTATAGCCCTCTATTTTTGCAATGGTTTGGCCAATTTCAAGTGCATTGGATTGGAAACACCTAATAGAAGTGTATAAAATAATGAGAGGCATTGATCATGTGGATAGTCAGAGACTTTTTCTCAGGACTGAAATGGCTAACATGGGAGGGCACAGTTTTAAGGTGCTTGGAAGTAGGCACAGAGGAGATGTCAAGGGTAAGTGTTTATAGGCAGAGAGTTATGAGTGTGTGGAATGGGCTGTTGGTGACTGTGGTGGGGGCAGATAAAATAGAGTCTTTTAAGAGACATCTGGATAGCTTGGAAAAATGGAGGGCTATGGGTAACTCTAGGTATTTTCTAAAGTAAGTATATGTTCGGCACAGCATTGTGCGCCGAAGGGCCTGTATTGTGCTGTAGGATTTCTATGTTTCTTTATTTCTATAAAGGAAGGGTCTATATTTGTAATAAATGTGTATTAATTGTATCGCAAATGGCTTTAACACTTATTTCTGGGCAACAAAGGTTTTGCTTCCTGAATTCTTTTAGATGTATTTAATGGATTTTGGGCTGCTGATCATGAAAATTACCATTAAGTTTCCCTATCGTGCACTAATTTTTTGAAACTTCCTACTTTTGAAATTTGTTCATTATTCAAGTCGGTTAAAATGTTGTCCATAATGTAAGTTGAGAAGTTTCCTATCTTGTCCAGGCATACTTAGGCAGGGCGGAGGCTGCATGCTAGGACAGGGTTTAGAAAGGCTGCTACTCTGAATGCAGCTCAGTTACACCAAGTACTGTTGTTTCATTCGCAACAGCGATGTTAAGTGAAGAATCTCATTACGTTAAAGAAGATAGGCCATTCCATAAGGAGTTGGTACCAAGGCAGAGAAGTGTAGCAAATAAGCCATTTGTAGACCCAAGAAAGATATTTTTGACTCCTCTTTGTGTGAAACTGGGACTTATGAAACATTTTGTGAAAGCGGGGAACAAGGAAGGTGAAAGATTTTGATATTTGAGACTGGTATTTCCCAGAGTAACTGATGCCAAGTTTAAGGAAGGCATTTTTGTTGGTCCACAAATCAAACAGGTCAGCAATGACAGACAATTTGAAGAACTTCCAGTGGGACCAGAGAAAATTGCATGGAAAATGTTCAAGGATGTTGAACATTTTCTTGGCAGCTACAACCAAACTACATGTAGCTGGTTGGCAACATACTTTAAGCATACAAAACCATGAAGTGCAATATGTCACTAAAGATTCATTTTCTGAATTCCCATTTAGACTTCTTCCTTGCAAATTTTGATACTGTCAGTGATGAGCAAGGTGAAAGTTTTCATCTGGACATTGTGGTCATGGAGTAATGGTATCGAGGCAACTCCAGTCCATCAATACTGACTGATTATTGTTGGTCACTTAAGCAAGAAGCCTCAGACACTGAATACAAATGAAAATCATCAATAAAACATTTGTAGCTTAGTTGAACTATTGAAAAGTGTCAACACCATTATGCAACTAAACACATTATATTCAATCAAAGTTAATTTCTTGCTTCTCCAAATTCCTACATGATACAATTAGTCTGAAATTATACTTGTATTCAGCTTCAAGTGGTCTATCATAAACAAAGAATAATTCTCAGGAAGCAACGCTTTCAATAAAAATTGTCCAGTGTATGGAAGGCATACCACTCTATTCCATACATCCACAATAGCTGCATTTATGTAAGACTTTATATCCTTCACTTATTCAATTGGAGAGGGGGATTTTAGGGAAACAATTGAATTTGTCTATTATGATTATCTCATGTTTAGCTTCTCATGCAATATGAATTCATCTATTTTCAGCTTTCAGCATGTGAGGTCCTTTTCTCTCCAGTATCCCATATCAGAATACTATTCAGTGTAACCAGTAACTAACCAACAAATTTTCTGGACAAGAGTCAAACATTCCTGCTGAATGGACAGCTCAGACAGTACAAGGTTCAAGAGAATAATTTTCAAATATACAGTGGCTTCAACAATAGATTCTATATTTCCAAGAACATTGGTAAAGTTCAAAAAGCTGTTCTGATTACCCCTGTCACAATCCAATTGATTAATGTAACTCTACAGTTATCACACAAGAAAGTCTATCTGGTAACATAAAGCTGTAAGACATTTCACTTGATATATTATTAAAAGGTTTCTGTGTTTATACAGAAGTTCTCCAGTTACTGTAGCCCTAATTTGGCCTGGCGGCCTCATCGGCAATGGCACTAAGGTAGGTAGTGAGTGAATCAAAAGGGTGGCTAGTATGCCCTGCAGCAGTCCTTGGGAATGCTATGGGAATGGGAAGAGAATGATGACAGATGTTTTTCTACTTTCACATGTCATCTTATGTTTTTGCATTGAAAGAGCTTTTTATTCTTTAATTACTGCTGCTGTGCTTTTACCCAGGTTTTCAATTCTCTCTGTGACTTTTAAGTAGTCTTGCATGTTTGTTGAAAGGAATTCTGTCTCCTTTCTCTCTGTATGATATGTAAAGAGTCTTTCCCTCTCATCACTTCTAATGTGTTAATCCATTTAAATGTCACCCAATGATTTACTGCTTAATTGGCATCCAGCCAGTCTTCAGTGAACTGATGGAAGGGAGCTAGTGGTTGGCCATTTTCTTGAACTACAGAAGTCCTTGGTGATAGTGTCATTGAGAAGAGTTTCATTTAATGAAAGCTGTTCTCCAACTAACAAATACCCAGTCTGTGGTCCATAAGCTGTGTTCAGCTCCAAACAATAGCATCACCTTCATCAAGACACGAAAACACTAGCTGCTAATCAGAGAATAGGTTTCAACCATCTTCACCTGCTTCTTCAGTTATCTTCCCTCTGTCACAGGAAAACTGGTGGTCATTTTTTTTCCGATGACTCAATGCCCAACCTACATGAAATCATCTCCAGACTTCGGCAGGTTAGTGCCTGG
This sequence comes from Hypanus sabinus, assembly GCF_030144855.1. Taxonomy (NCBI): domain Eukaryota; kingdom Metazoa; phylum Chordata; class Chondrichthyes; order Myliobatiformes; family Dasyatidae; genus Hypanus; species Hypanus sabinus. The sequence continues at coordinate 45,047,649 of NC_082717.1, forward strand.
CTACAGAAGTACACACAAAAGCACAAACTTCCCAACTGGCAACATGATAGGAGTGCCCTTGTCACATAGTCTACAGTGTTTCAAGGAAACAGCTCATCACTAACTTCCTCAAAGTGAAAGGGTCTCCATATCCCATGAAAGAACTTCAAAGGGTACCAATTTGTGCACAACAAGCTTCAATATACAGCAATATAAGAAATGAACAGATAGCTGCTTTAATCACATTGATGGAGAAATTAATATTGGCCCAAGCACCAGGAAGAACTCTGTTACTTTGAATGAGATGGGAATGAAGTCATCTTCCTCTTCATTTGCAGTACTCATTCAGTAGCCTATGTTAGTCAGTTATGCATTGCAATGGAATGAATCCATACCCTTCTGACTCAAGCAAAGGTGTTGCTGAATAATCAATAGCTTTCACACTGTCACTGTTACACAGCTACCCCAAATGAATTGTGGCCATGATCCACTTACCACTTCTCGGGAACCCACGAACAGCATCCAACCAAGACAGAGCATCTGGCCATGTATTAAAGACCTGTGCTGAGCAACAGGCTGGAGTTCACTGAGATTTAAAACTTCTCACTTCAACAGTGTGAGGTATCCACCCTGCTTCAAGCAGATTTCATTTACACTGGTGCTTAGTGAGAATGTAATAATCTGCCTCAATGACTATCATCCTGCAGCACTTACATCCACAATGATGCAGTGATTTGAGAAATTGGAGTTGAAGCAACTAGGGTCCATCCCAGTTAGACTACCAGAGCAACAGGTGCAAAGCAGATGCCAACTCATTGTCTCTTCACTCAACCCTGGGACATCTGGACAGCAAAGGTGCATACATCTATGCACCTCTGTCAACTTTTTCTTTAATCCTTTTCACTCCTTATGGAGCATAGGGCTTCAACAAAAGTCCTCCACTTCCTGCGATCTCTAGCAGATGTTTTTGCAGTCTCCCAAGTTTGGCTGGCAGCTTTCAGTTCATCCAAAAGCCTACGCATCCAGGTTTGCTTCGGGTGACCTCTTCTTCTCTTCCCTTGTGGATTCCATTTGAGTGATTGTCGAGTGAAGTTCAACTGGCTCTTCCTCAAGGTGTGGCTGACCCATCTCGACTTCTTCCTCCTTATCTGGAATACAATGGGCTCTTGGTTTGCTCTCTTCCATAGGTCTAGGTTTGACACTCTGTCGTAGGCGGAGGATCTGCCGGAGGCATTTGTTGAGAAAGCTTCTGGATCTTGTTGCAGCTGGTGTTAGTGATTCTCCATGTTTTGGATCCATATAGTAGGATGGCTTTCACATAGGAGCTGAATATACGGAGCTTAGTTTTGACAGAGATGGCCGTAGATCTCCAAACAGGTCGCAGGGTTGTGAAGGCATGTTGGGCTTTTCCGATCCTTGCTCTGATGTCCTCATCTGTACCTCCTGATTTACTGATTTTGCTTCTGAGCTAGGTGAATTTGTCTACATCTGCAACTATTTGTCCTTCAATCCATAATGGCTCCGCTTGTTTGTTATTAATGCGTAGAACTTTGGTCTTCTCCTGACTGATCTTAAGGCCTACTCGCTGTGAGATCTCTCCCAAGGAATCTACTTTCTTCTGCATATCTTGGAGCCGGTGTGAGAGAAGAGTGAGATCATCTGCAAATGCCAGGTCTTCCAATTTCCCTGATAATGTCCACTGGATGCCTCTCTCTGAGCCAGCATAGGCTGTTCTTGTAGCCCAGTCGAGTACCACAAGTAACAGTAGAGGCGACAGCAGGCATCCCTGTCTGACTCCAGTAGTGACCAGGAACTCTTCGGACAGTCTCCCATCGTGGATGACCCTGCATGAGAAGCCATCATAAAGCTGCTTGATGATATTCACCATCTCTTCCAGTGCACCATAGTGTCGTAAGATGCTCCACATTGACTTTCTGTCCAGGCTGTCAAATGCCTTCTCAAAATCAATAAAACACACAAATAGTGGAGTTTGCCATTCTATTGTCTGCCCCACAATGACTCTAAGTGCAGCTATCTGGTCAATGCATGATCTCTCTTTCCTGAACCCTGCCTGCTCATCTCTAAGTCTCTGGTCAATGGCATCTTTCATCAGCTCCAAGATGACCCTGGTGAGAACTTTGCTAGGATTGGAAAACAAAATGATCCCCCTCCACTTGCCACACAGTGAAAGATCTCCAGATTTTGGCAGCTTCACAAGGAGGCCCTTCTTCCAATCTGATGGGATCTCTCCTGTTCTCCATATCAAATTCAGCAGTGTATGCAAATGGTCCACCATAACCTCTCCACCCTCTTTCATTACTTCTGCAGGAATGTTGTCTTCTCCAGCAGCCTTGCCGTTCTTCAGGCTTTTCAGGGCTTTTTGAATTTCTTGCATGGTGATTTCACCTATATTGATGTTGAGTGGGTCTCCAGGCTCCAGGTCAGGTGGGTTCTGTGGTGATGGTCTATTCAATACTTCCTGGAAGTGTTCCTTCCATCTTGCCAGCTGATCTTCAACTGAAGTGAGCAGATGGCCTGTCTTGTCTCTAACAGGTTTGTTGAAATTGCTTTTCTTCCCTCTCAAAAGTTTAGTTGTTGTGTAGAATGCCTTGAGGTCCCCTTTACTGGCCACTGTTTCTGCTTGCTCTGCTATTTCATTGAAGTATGACCTCTTGCTCTTTCTGTTTCTTCACCTCCTTGGCCATCACGCTGTACCTGTTGGCAGTGATTTATTTCTGTTGCTGGGTTCTGGCCTGATTCAACTCCTGTTTGAGCTTTTTCCTCTCCTCCACCTTCTGCCATGTCTCATCCCTGATCTAAGGTTTACTGTTGACTGGTGGTCTTCCCAGTACTTCTTCGCAGGCTCCTACAGTGGCCTGCTTGAAGGTAATCCAGGCATGTTCTGCTGTTCTCTTATCTTGTTCCTCTATTTGAAGAGCCCCAAAGCGGTTTTGCAAGGCGATGTGGAAATCTTTCTTGTTCTCTTCCATCTGTAGTTTTCTAACATCAAACTTTATTCACATGTTCTGTTGCTTCTTCTTGGCTGACAGCTTCATCTTCAGCTATGCACAACCAAATGGTGGTCAAATCCAATATCTGCTCCTCTTTTGGCTCTCACATCTTGCAATGAACTTCTCCAGCGCTGGCGGACGATGACGTGATCAATCTGGTTCTCTGTTTGATGGTCAGGTGAGACCCAGGTTATCTTGTGGTAGCGTCGGTGGGGAAAGAGGGTACCTCCAATGGTCAGTTCGTTGAAGGCACAGGAGTCGATAAGGAGTTCTCCATTTTCATTCATATTCCCCAAACCATTCTGGCCCATCTCTCTCTCCCTGCCAGTGCTATCGCTGCCTACTTTGGCATTCAGATCTCCCATGACGATCAACATATCTTGCTTAGGTACCTTTCCGACTACTGCTTGAAGCTGTGTGTAGGAGAGATCTTTTTCTTCTTCCTCTGCGTTGTTAGTTAGGGCGTAGCACAGGATAATGGAAACCTTCTAGAATCTGGACTCGAACCTGGCTGTGATGATACGGTCAGACACTGGTTCCCATTCTATCATACTTCTGGCTGCTTCTTTGGACAACATCAGGGCCACACCAGCCTCATGCAGGTCCTCCTCTTTTTCTCTGCCGGAATAGAGCGAAGTTTCTCCCGTCTGCAGTTTGGTCTCACCAAAAGTATTCCACCTTGCTTCGCATATGCCCAGGAGTGTGAGGTGGTATCGGTTCATTTCCTTCACTGCCTGTGCGCACCTACCTATCTCCCAAAGTGATCTCAGATTCCATGTTCCAATTAGGGTAGATTTCTTCTGTGAGAGCAGCTTTGGAACCTCCATTATGGTTTTCCTCGGGAGAAGAAGGGTTGTCAGCCTTGCAACTTCCTGATGGGTTTGGTTGCAGCGCGTCATCAGCCTCCTGAACGGGGCCCTGCTTTTCCCAAGATCTGGGTTAGTGGTTGACAATCTGTTGACGGTTTCTGTAACAATTGCTTGTTTTACGTGAACGGGTTGTTAGCTCATTGCACAACACCCAACCTGGAGGACCAGGGGTTTTCTGTCAGGGTCACCTTCCCCTAGGCGATGGAATTTCCATGTTAAAATGGCATTTCCATGCTAACGAGCTCCACCTGCCCGGGTTTGAAATCAGAGTTTACCCTCTCCTAGATAGGCTGCCATCCAAGACTAATGAGTCCTATCTACCCGGGTTTGGAATCAGAGTTCCTTCTCCTAGGCTATGTTGATTCACGGCACCTTCTTCCATATTATCCGGTGCACCCCTCACACGAGGGATCCCCCATCCACCACCCAGGGGACGTGCCTCAACACCGTATAGTCCCAGCGTGAGGACCTCTATCAATTACAGCTTGGCATTCAATACCATTATCCCCTTAAAACTAATCAATAAGCTTCAAAACCTCAATAATTCCTTGTGAAATAGGATCCTTTTTTTTATTTTAAGATTTTTTTTATGAATTTTCAAATAGGTTACAGAAAGAAAAAAATTATCAACCCTTCCCCCCTCCCCTTAACCCCTCCCCACTAATATATCCCTATAGAAAAAAAAAAGAGAAGAAAAAAGAAAGAAAGAATGCCTGGATTTCAGAAGATCCCTACATGCTCCATGGAGTTCATAATAGTTTTAATATGTATATTTATTTCTTTCCCCAGATAACCAATAATTTTATCTTTGGAGCACCTATATATTTAACCCTATCTTTTATAAATAAGGGCGCCAAATTTTCAGAAATATTTCATATTTATCTCTTAAATTATGTAATTTTTTCGTGGAATGCAGCTAAAAATTTCATTCTTCCAACGATCTATACTTAAGTATGAATCCAATTTCCGAGTAACTGCAATAGCCTTTTTGGGTACTGCCAATGCAATTTTTATGAATTCTCTCTGATACTTATTCAATTTGGATTTCGATTTTATCCCTTCAATATCACCTAGTAAAAATAATGTTGGATTACGTGGAAGTTGTATTTCAATAACTTTTTCCAGTAAAATTCTTAAATTTGTCCAAAAAGGTTGAATTTTAAAATAAGGCCGAGTGTAAAAAAGTACCAATTTCTTGATTACATTGGAAGCATTGATCAGATAAATTTGGGTTTAATGTATTTTTTTTGTGGTGTAATATATAATTGATGTAAAAAATTATATTGCACTAGTCTTCGCCGGACAGTTGTTGTATTTGTCATACTGTCAAGACATAATCTTGACCAATTTGTTTCTTCAATTTTAATATTCAAATCAGTTTCCCATTTTTGTCTTGACTTATGAATTCCTTGTTTAATTGCTTGCTTTTGAATCAAATTATACATATAAGAAATAATTTTTAAAATTTTTCCTTTTTGAATTAAAATTTCTATTTCATTAGGTTTCGGCAATAACATTGTTTGACCCAATTTATCTCTTAAATAAGCCCTTAATTGGAAATAACAAAAATGAGTGTTGTTTGATATTTTATATTTATTCTTTAATTGATCAAATGACATCAAAATACCTCCTTCAAAACAATCTCCTATATATCTAATCCCTTTTTGAAACCAGTTGTATAAAAGTTGGTTATCCATTGTAAAAGGAATAAGTTTATTTTGAATTAAAGGTCTCTTTGCTAATAAAGATTTCTTCATCTCATCATCAACATTTATCTTATTCCATAAATCAATCAAATGCTTTGATATAGGAGATTCTTTCTTTTCCCATATCCTTTTAGATTCCCACTTATATATAAAATCTTCTGGTATATTTTCTCCTATTTTATCTAGTTCTATTCTAATCCATGCCAGTTTATCTTCATCAAAAAAAAATGCAATAAATCTAAGTTGATTTGCTTTATAATAATTTTTAAAGTTTGGAAGTTGTAACCCTCCTAGGTCAAATTTCCATGTCAATTTTTCCAACAATATTCTTGACATCTTCCCTTTCCAAAGGAACTTCTTCACACATTTATTTAACTCTTGAAAAAACTTCTGCGGTAATTGTATTGGTAGTGTTTGGAATAAATATTGTAATCTAGGGAATACATTCATTTTTACAGCATTTACTCTGCCTACTAATGTTATTGGGAACATCATCCATTTATCAAGATCTTCTTGAATTTTTTTTAATAATGGTAAATAATTTAATTTATATAAATTCTTTATATCAACTCTTATACCTAAATCTTTTATACCATTTATCAGCCATCTAAATTGAGTTATTAATTGACATTGACTATAATCTCCTTTAATAAGGGGTAGAATTTCACTTTTATCGCAATTTATTTTGTAGTCTGATATTTTCCCATATTCTTCCAATCTAGAAGATAATTTACGCAGCGAATACAATGGGTTTGTTAAATAAAGCAAAACATCGTCAGCAAATAAATTAATCTTATATTCCTCCTGGTTAACTCTGAAACCCATAATATCTGGGTCTGTTCTAATTAATTCAGCTAATAGTTCTATCGCCAACACAAATAAAGCAGATGATAATGGACAACCTTGTCTAGTTGACCTTGTTAACTGAAATGATGTTGAAATTTGACCATTTGTCATTACTTTAACTTTGGGATTAGTATTTAAGGTTTTAATCCATTTTATAAAAGATTTTCCTAACCCATACTTTTCCAATACCTTAAATAAAAAATCCCATTCCAATCTATCAAATGCTTTTTCTGCATCTAAAGTAACTGCCACACTCATTTCCTATCTCTTTTGTGCCAGATGAATTATACTAAGTAACCGAGTTAAATTATCTGCTGATTGTCTATTTTTGATAAATCCTGTTTGGTCCATGTGTATTAATTTTGGTAAGTATTTAGATAATCTATTAGATAAAATCTTTGCTATTATTTTATAGTCCGTATTCAACAAAGAAATAGGTCTATATGATGTTGGCTTTAAAAGATTTTTGGCAATACTATTAAAATAGTTGTCGAAAAAGATTCTGGAAGTTTATGCGTTCTTTCCGCTTGGTGTATTAACTCCATAGAAGGAGGAATTAGTAAATCTTTAAACTTTTAGTAAAATTCAGGCAGAAAACCATCTTCTCCTGGGGATTTATTACTCTGAAGTGATCCTAGAGCTTCTTCGACTTCTTTTAATGTAAAAGGCATATCTAATCCCTTCTGTTCTTCCGAATTCAATCTTGGAAGAGTTATTTGTGATAAAAACCTTTCTATCTCAACAATATCGTTTTGTGATTCTGATTGATAGAGTTCAGAATAAAATTCTTTAAAATTTCATTAATTTCTAAAGGTTTATAAGTAATTTTCTTTACACTTGTTCTAATTGCATTTATCGTTTTGGAAATCTGGTCTGTTTTTAACTGCCAAGCAAGAATCTTGTGTGATCTTTCACCTAGTTCGTAATATCTCTGTTTAGTTCTCATAATTGCTTTTTCTGTTCGGTATGTCTGAAGTGTATTATATTGTAACTTCTTGTTAACAAGTTGTCTTCTTTTTTCTTCTGTCATATGTCTTTGAGATTCTTTTTCTAATTTTGTAATCTCTTTCTCCAATTGATCTGTTTCTACCATATATTCCTTCTTAATTTTAGAAGTATAATTCATTATCTAACCTCTCAAATATGCCTTCATTGCTTCCCATACTATAAATTTATCATCAACTGAATATCAATTTGTATCTAAAAAAAACTGTATCTGCTTTTTCATGAAATCACAAAAATCTTGATGTTTTAATAATATTGAATTAAATCTCCATCTGTAAATCAATTCCTCTTTATCCATCGTTATCATTGTCATTATCAAGGGGGAATGATCTGACAGTATTCTTGCCTTATATTCCACATTTTTCACTCTGTCTTGAATATTCGTTGATAATAGAAAAAAATCTATCCTTGAATAAGTTTTATGTCTATTTAAATAAAATGAATAATCCCTTTCTTTTGGATTAATTCTTCTCCATATACCAATCAAATTTAAATCTTTCATCAATGATAAAGTTAATTTTGCTACTTTTGATTTTGTGACAACCTTTGTTGATCTATCTAAAACTGGGTCTAAACAAAAATTAAAATCTCCACCTATTAATATTTTGTCATATGCATCAGCCAAATACAAAAAGGCCTCTTGTATAAATTTTACATCATTTTCATTTGGTGCATAAATATTCATAAGAGTCCATAGTTCTGAAAAAATTTGACAATGTATAATTACACATCTCCCCACAGAATCAATTAATACATTTTGTATTTTAATTGGTAAAGTTTTATTAACCAAAATTGCAACTCCCCTCACCTTTGAGTTAAATGAAGCTTAACTTAATAAATAAATAACATTTCCAACCCAATCTCTATTTAATTTCTGATGTTCTATCTCTGTTAAGTGTGTTTCTTGTAAAAAAGCTATATCTATTTTCATTTTCTTAATATATGTTAAAATTATTTTTCTTTTCACTGGTCCATTAAGCCCATTAACATTAAAACTTAAAAAATTCAGTAGATTAGTCATTATTTTTAACAGGGTTACTCCAATCTATAATAATACCTAATCTTTCAACTTTCGTAGTACCTTGAGGAATCTTTTTAAAATTCTTCATGTTGCTATGTGTCTCCCCCCTCCAATTTTCCAGGCAAAGAAAGAAAGATAAAAGAAAAATAGATTATAAACAAAAAAAATAACAAAATACCCCCCTACTAATGTTGTGAATGAAAAAAAAATTACCCCGCTCCATTGTACAGGTCATGGCAATCACCATGATTACACACGTGAATCCTGTAGCAATCGTTCCGAAGTTCCCCCAGCTTCCCCGTAACATAAAAAAGTATATATAAGAGAAGAAAGTAAAAGACTACTCTCGATTAATATTTCTCAAATTTTAACCTTTCTCCCCTGTATCATTTAATTAAGAATATATTTAAATATTCTTCTGTCTTTAAACATCCATCAGTTCCATTCATTGTCCTTATTTTCATCTTTAATTCGTTTCACTTTTAAATCTTTCACTGTAATTAACGAATATTTGGGAGTTCTTGTGTGAATTCTTCTGCATCCCAATAATCAGTAAAAAATCTTTTTCCGTCATCCAAAAAAATTATCAGGGTAGCTGGGTGGTGCAATATAAATTTCTAGCCTTTTCCCCATAAAACCTTTCTCGCTGGGTTAAATTCCTTCTTTCTCTTCAAAAGGTCATAACTTATATCAGGATAGAAAAGAACTGTTTTCCCTTCTATCATCAATGATCATGGGTTTTGATCAACGAGGTCTTGGTCTTAAGGTTCTGTGAGCTCTTTCAATTGCAATTAACTGGGTTCCTTCTTCCATTTCCAAAATTTCCGGGATCCATTTTTGAAAAAAATGTATTGGATCCTCTCCCTCTATGTCTTCTTTAAGTCCAACAATCTTAATATTGTTTCGTCTGCTAAAATTTTCAAGCACATCCACTTTTTCCAATAACTGTTTTCTTTCTGATGTCCAGGCAGAAATATTATCTTCCATTTTATTCACTCTATCAATGGTGTCTCCCATTGTTTCTTCCAAGTTTTTAATTTTCTTGTCCATTTTGTCCTGTCTTTTCATCATTTTATCAAACATAATCTTCATATTTTTAATATCTTTTTTTATTACTTTAAATGCTTTTAATTCATGCATTATTTGCACCGGTTTTTCTTATGTCTCCATCACCTCCAACCTCTTCCTGTTGCTCTTTTTTGTTTGTCTCTTCATCTTCATCTGACTTAACCAGAGAATCTGATTCCACCTCATCTTCACTTTCACTTTCTGTGCCGATCGTGGCTGGGATTTGTAGTTTGGGTAGCTCGTGTTTGCGCATGCCCTTTCCTTCACGCATGCACAATTCCCGTTGCTCTTTTTTTTTGAAAACGGTTGATGTTGCTGCAGTTTCCTGTTCTGTATCGCCAGAGGTAAAATGCACTTGAGCCCGAGGCTCTTTCATAGCCACCGGCCTTGATTCTTTTCCAACTTGTGTTGTCTTCAAAGTAGTAGTTTTCTTCTGCTTCTGTTTAGGAGGCATATCTTAAGACATTCCTGAATAGTTTTTAAGTAGATTTTAAAAAGTATTTACTAACTTTTCTTCACTTAAACGTTATTTTACTGGTTTTTTACGGGAGAGCTGGATTTCCACGTCTCAATCCTACGTCATCACGTGACATCCCCCTAAAATAGGATCCTTGATTTCATCGCCAGCAGCCCAAGTCCATTTGGATTGGAAAAAACATCTCCTCCACAATCTCCATCAGCAAAGGTGCTCCACAAGGCTGTGTGCTTAGCTCCGCGTTCTACTCGCTTTACACTTATGACTGTGTGGCTAAGCATAGCTCCAGTGCTGTATTCAAGATTGCTGTTGGCCCTGCTATCATAGGACAAATCAATGTGGTGGTGAATCAGCATTCAGGAGGGAGATTGAAAGTAGTGCCACAGCAACAACTTCTGACACAATGTCAGCAAGAGCAAGGATCTAATTGACTTCAGGAGGAAACCAGAGATCTATGAGCCAGTCCTCATCAGAGGATCAGAGGTGGAGAGGGTCAGCAACTTCAGATTCCTCAGTGTTATCATTTCATTGGGTCTGAACTGGGCCCAGTACACAAGTGCAATTATGAAAAAGGCATGACAGTGCCTCTACTTCCTTAGGAGTTTGCAGATTCAGCATGAAATCTAAAACTTTGACAAACTTCTATAGATTGTGGTGGAGAGTATGTTGACTGGCTGCATCATGGCCTGATATGGAAACACCAGTGCCCCTGAATGGAAAATCATACGAACAGCCCAATACGTTATGGGTAAAGTCCACACCATTGAGTACATCTACGTAAAGCATTGTCATAGGAAGGCAGCATCCATCATCAGGGATCCCCACCACCTAGGATTATGCTCTCTTCTCACAGCATCCACGAGGAAGAAGGCCTTAGGACTTGCATCATCAGATTCAGGAACAGTTGTTACCCCTCTACCATAGGACTCTTGAATCATTGGGATAAGTTCACTCAACTTCACTTGCCCCATCATTGAACTGTTCCCACAACCTATAGAATCACTTTCAAGTACTCTTCATTTCATGTTCTTGTTTTTTATTGTATTTGCACAGTTTGTTATCTTTTGTACACTAGTTGAACAGCCATGTTGGTATAGTCTTTCATTGATTCTACTATGGTTATTATTCAATTATGGATTTATTGCGTATGTGCACAGAAAATAAATCTCAAGGATGTATGTAGTGACTTATATGTACTATGATAATAAATTTACTTTTGAACTTCCGAACTTCAAATTATTTTAAATCATCTAAACATTGATGTATTTAGGCCTATTCTGCTTAATCTCTCTTCATAAACCATACCCTATCCCACCCTACTCCCTCCATCTCAGGAATCTGTATCATGATGACAGATACTAGACTGAATGGAGATTACTTATTCTACAACAATAGTCTAACTCCTGCTCTTCAAAGGCTTTCCACCATTCATAATGTTTATTAGTAGGCAAGCAATCATGTTGGTGTTTCATTCCAGGTCCTGCCTGATGAGAAAGCTCTAAGAAGTCAATAGGTATGACACCTCTTGTTGACAATGGAATATTCAACTCTTCCCATGAGCATAACCAGAACAACACATAAAACTCTCAGCCCCATCCAACACAAGCATTTAGTTACTGTTCTTGTTTTTCATTTTTTCAGCTGCAGAATTTAGTATGAGCCTACTAATTTTCACATTGTAACTATCATGCATGCTTATTGGTCTAACTTCAGGTGTTTCATGCAAATTCTAATACAGTGTTTATATCAATCTATTTGTCTTATTGTTTTACCACAACTGAATGCTTGAGCTTAAGTATTTTTGACTATCATAGAATGTTAAGTGTTATCACGTTTAAAATTTGATTTCTGGCACAAACACTGGGTGTTTTTGCATGTACTTATAACTTCTATTTTTGCAACACAGAAATGCTTTATTTTATTGTTGATTTTGTAAACTTGTACATGAAACCTTGAGATTAAGTGGAATTGTAATATCTTATTAGTATTTGTTGAAGTTAGTCTCTTCCATATTTTGTCCATGGCAGAAATGGGAAGTACTAATACACCAATCATCAACCTAAATCCAGCTACAGATGTAGGTGAGTATGTGTTTGTATTTGTTTAATACAGGGATGCTTGCACTCACTCACTCACAGACACACACACAGTCACACATATGTTTTTCAAATGGTTTTATGGATCTTTAAAACCATCTGAAGTAATACTTATATTTCATGAAGCATACTAAAATATACATATATAAAATAAACTACTGTCAATTACTACCATGACCTACATTCCAAATATATCTAATATTACATTTTCACTTGGAATAATTTTCTAAAATGCAACCCTATTTTAAACTTGGTTCTTGGCCTGCTTTGAGGCAAATATACTGCACCATTTTAAAATCTGATCTGAATGTCAAATTGTGTAGCAGCCAATTTACAGTTGCCATTTCAGTGATAACCATTTCGGTAACAACTTTGTTTCGGTTTAAGATTAAGTACATATTAGTATCCATGGATTTTACTCAAGGACTTACACATAAAGTAGAATGCTTTACAGTCCCAGTGACCCAGGTTCAATTCCCACCACTGTCTGTAAGGAGTTTATACGTTTTCCCCCTGACCGCATGGCTTGCCTCTGGCTGCTCCAATTTCCTCCCACAGTCCAAATACATACCAGTTGGTAAGTTAATGTGTCTTTGTAAATTGTCCTGTAATGAGGTTAGGATTAAATCGAGAGTTGTGTGGTGGAGTGGCTCAAAGTGCCAGGAGTAGTTTCTAGAGTAGGTTACATGGTCGGCACAAAGTTGTGGGCTGAAGGGCCTGTAATGTGCTGCAGGTTTCTATGTTCCAAGTTCTATGATCCAGATACGAAGCCTTGTATATAGTCTTGTTCTTGAATAGTACAGATACTAAATTTCTCATTATCAGTGCTTATCAGCTTAGAATGTGCAAAAACGCAGAAGAATAATATATGCATGCATATTATTCTTCAATTGTCTAAAGAGAGTTAACTGATAATAGTTTGATTTTGAGTTAATATGATATCTTCTTGTTTTCAAGGTCCTATACTGCCCACTGTTGATGATAAGACAGGAGTGCCACAATCGAACATTCCATTCTACCATGAACTGTGGTTCATTATACTAATGGCAATTCTTGGGTTGATGTGTGTAGCTATTTTCTTGTCCATCCTACTACAAAAGGCAGTAAATAAACAACCATACAAACGAGAAAGGCCACCTTTAATTCCATTAAAGAAGAGGACTAATCTACCTAATGAATCCTTCATGGTAAGATAGTTACTCGTCTTCCTTTATTATCACTTAGAAATTATAAGGCATAAGATTCAGGAATATGCTAACAAAATCATAATAGTTATCCATGCCTAGTTAATTTGGAAAGTTGCAAGTGAGCTTTCCCTTTAGACACTGCAGTCATCAATCTTGCAAGATGTTAGGTAAGCAATTCCAGGACTTCCAGGATGATGATGGAGTGAGAATTTTTGTCGAAGTCATGAGTGTGTATGACTTGGAGTTACCCCATAACATTACTGCTTTTGTCCTTCCTGTTGTTAGTAGGTGCAGGGAAAGGAAGTTCTATTTATAGTAACTTTAGTCAATTGCTGCTTATGTTTCATAAACAAAACCCTTCACTTCCTCGTACTACATTTTTTCAAGACCTCTGGGAGAAATGTAAAATCCTCACTGTCCCAGGGAAATCTTTGGCCCAAGACGAGGCAAGAATTCAGGAAAGCGCCAATCATTTCATCTCTCTATAAACAAAAAAAACTGAAGCAACAAAATAAATCCCAATCAAGTCTCTCACTTATGGTTAGGTTCTCTGTGGCAGCTTCTGTCAATCTTACATAGGAATCATCAATTATTAATGAATTGTATTGAAAACAAGATGTCATCAATGCTAGAGGACTGTCTAAAAAATTGTAGATTATGCCCGAGCGATTTAAGTGAGTCATTATCAAATGGTAAAACTTCATTTTGGGTGCAAATACTGAACAAACAAGAGGGAATTTAATTTTTTTAAATAAAAATGGAAAAGTTGGAAACACTCTATTGGTGAGGTAGCATCTATTGATATGAAAATGGTTAACTTCTCAGGTTGAAGATTTTTTGATTGAATTAGGAGAGAGAGAGAAAACAAATTGGTTTTAAATTGCAGGGAAGATGGAGAAAGGGTGGTTCGGACAAAGGGATTATCTCTGTTAGAATAAGGTTGTGAGTGCTGTGTGGATAAGTTGCTGATAAAGTAAACGTTTTGTTAGGTTAATGAGTGACACTAGAGGTAAGAACAGAGTATCTCTGAAGAGACTTGGGGCAGTTACATCAAATATAGTCCTAATGCTACCACAGCCAGGATCAGGTTACTCACTCATCAAACATTAGAGCCTGTGATATTATTTTCATTTTCTAAGACCATGTTTTTACTCTTTTGACCACCAGGGTGTGCTGGTTCTGCAATTTAACTTTTAGTAACAACCAACGGCTATCAAAAGTATGTGCTGTTCAAAAAAAGCAAACCTCACTAACTGTGACAAACAAGAAAACAGTCTTTTTAAAGAAAACCTTCTTTATATTAATGGAAATAAATTTACTCAGAGCTTCCTCTTTACTGTTATAACTTCAGAGACATGAGTTCTGTTGCATTTCTTTTAAAGTTTCAGTTGCAGTTTAGTCTAAAATCTTAGGTAACATATTGACTTTTTCCCACTAATATCAAAATTAATTACCTTGAATTTATCTGTAATCCTTCCTTCGACATCTTTACAAGCATCCTTAATAAATTCTGTCTACCTTATTCTGTCTATTCTGTAAGGTGTGCTGTCTACGTTACATATATAAATTTTTTTCTAAACATTTTTATTGAATTCCAGTGAAATATCACAAATTATTATTTTTATGAAACAAGCATCTTTAGAAAGGGTAAACCTCTCAGGAATTTTGAGAAAGTAATATAGGAAATGAGCACAGAATATTAAAAAGTTTTATTTTTAGCATTAACGATCTTACAATGATATATCAACTTTTGTATTGGAGTAGAATTTTTACTAAGTTTTTAATATTTGCAACTTTGTTGATTGTGCATTAGTTCGGCACCTCTGTGTTGACCAGAGTTTTGCAACAGTAACTATGATCCACCAGCCTACTTTCTTTTCGATTACATCGGTGCATTGGACAAATGATACATCCTCTGAGACGCAGGAACTTGAAGCTACTCACCTTTTCCACCAGTGACCTCTCAATGAGGATTGGTGTATGATCTCTCTACTTCCCCTTCCTGAAGTCCACAATCAAGTTCTTGGTCCTGGGAGGCTGTTGTTGCAATACCAGTCTACTACCTGACCTATTTCACTCCTGTAAGCCTTCTCAAAACTGTCTGATATCCTACCAACAACAATGGTGTCATCGATGAACTTACAGATGGCATTTGGCCACACAGTCGTAAGTGTAGGAGGAAGAAATCAGTGGGCTAAGCATACATTCTTGAGGTGCATCAGTGTTAATTGTAAGTAAGGAGGAAATGTTATTACCAATCTGTACTGACTGTGAGCTCCCCTTAAGGGAGATTAGAATCCAGTTGCGGAGGGTGGTACAGAAACCCAGGTTTCGAAGCATGTTGATTAGTAGTGAGTGGATGATGGTGTTGTAATCGATAAAGAGCGGCCTTAGAGTATGTTTACTATCATTTATGTGCTCCAAAGCTGAGTGGAGAGCCAGTGAAATTGTGATCTGTTGTGGAGATAGAACAGTCACAGTAGGCCTAGGTCATTGCTCAGGCAAGAATTAATTGTTGCCATGACCAACCTCTCAACACATTTCATCATGTTAGAATGGATCGATAGTCATTGAGGCTTTTTTTTCCCGGGGCTCTGGTATGATTTTGAAGCAGGTCAAAATCTCTGACTGCAGCAGTAAGAGGCTAAAGTTGTCCTTAAACACTCAAGTCAGTTGGTCGGCACTGAGTTTCAGTATCCTACCAGGTACACTGCCAGATCTTAACACCTTGCGAAGGTTCATGCTCTTGAAGGACATTCTGATATCGGCCTCTGGAACAAGGGTCACAGGATACACAGATGTAGAGCTATTCCCCTTCTCAAAGTATGCACAAAAGGCATTGTCAATGGAAGAGAGAGAGAAAAAATGCTTTTTTTCCATTCCATCTCTAGCAATAATGCATTTAAACAATATTTAAAATTGACCAAATTGGAAGTATTACCAGCATTTGTGTGTACAGTTAGAGAACGAGATTCCAAGAAATCCCTTTAAGATTATGTGGTTTTGCAGATTCACTTGTCTCCATGCAAGTGGATATTTACCCTCATCTTCAGTGCTTTGGCTGTGTGAGAAAAGTATTTAAAATCAAATCCTTAAAACTAGCACAAAGTTCACATCTAGCTTCATTACCAAACAACAAGCTTCAAAACTTGTATCTCCTTCTGCAGCTGGATCCTTTTCTTCTTATTAGGAGATCCTAGTCAATGTGGATCGGAAATAAAATTTCCTTGCCTCTGATTGTCAACACAGGCTTAGTCCACTGCGCTACTCTCTATACACTCATGACTGTGTGGCAAGGCACAGCTCAACCACCTATAAATTCACTGATGACACAACCTGTTGTTGGCAAAATCTCAAAATGAGTGAAGAGGTAACAGGAGCGAGGTAGATTGGCTGGCTGAATGGTGTCACAATAACTACTTTGCACACAGTGACAGCAAAACCCAGGAATTGGCTGTGTCCTTCACAAAGGGGAAGTTGGGAGAACACTGAAGGCTCAGGGATGGAAAAGGTAAGCAACTTCAAGTTCCTGGGCGTCAACATCTCAGAAGATTTATCTTGGGCCCAACACCTTGATGTAATCACAAAGAAGACATGCCATCCATTAAGGACATCTTCAAAAAGCAGTGCCTCAAGAAGGAAGCATCTATCATTAAGTCAGCACATCCACTCTTCTCAGGGAGGAGGTACAGGAGCCTGAAGACCTACACTTAATGTTTTAGGAACAGTATCATTTCCCTCCATCATCAGATTTCTGAAGGGCCTATTAACAATACCTCACTATTCCTCTTTTGCAGTATTTATTTATTTTATAGTAATTTTATGCAAATACCTTCTTTCTCAATGTTACCAAGACAAAGGAGATAGTTATTGACTTCAAAAGTACTCTCACCACTCAACACTCTTTACATCGGCCGCACAGCAGTGGAAACTGTGAGCAGTTTCAAACGCCTGGGAGGGCACACCTCACACAACCTCTCATGGTCCCAGAACACATCCTATACAATCAGGAAAGCTCACCAATGCCTTTACTTTCTGAGGAGGCTGAAGAGAGCTGGACTATGCACGTCTATGCTCACATCATTCTACAGAGGCACAGTAGAGGGCATCCTAACATGCTGTGTCACTGGTTGGTACGGAAACTGCACGGCGGTAGATAGGAAGGCTCTACAACAGGTAGTCAAAAATTGCCCAACGCATGACTGGCACCAGCCTAACCACCATCATGGTGCTAGAAAAGGGCCAGTAACATTATTAAGGATCCCACCCATTCTGCTCATGGACTGTTTGTCTCACTCCCATTAAGCAGGAAGCTACGTAGCATCTACAGCAGGACCACCAGATTCATACTCCTTTACACTTACATACTGGAAATGGCATTAAACAACCTTGAATTGTGTCAATGACAAATTTCACAACATACATCAGTGAAATAAAACATTCTGATTCTGATAAAAGATTCAAGGATCATCTTAAATCCTCCTTGGTAAGATGTAAGATAGTCAGCAAATCATAAGAATACATCTCCTTCTAAATGGAGAAAGAACATTTAGGAAGGCATTGAGAACCTTGCATCCATGCATTGTTCATAGATGCCTAGGCCTAATAAATAACTTGGCCCAATACATGAATAACTTATTCCCTTTCATTGATGCTGATTGACTTGCTGAGCTTATTCAGCATTTTGTGTGTGAGGCCCAATGAAGATGCCTAAAGTACCTTCCAAAGAACTTAGCTACACACACAAAATGATGGAGGATCTCAGCAAGCCAGGCAGCATCTATGGAAAAGAGTACAGTCAACGTTTCAGGCTGAGATCCTTCAAGAGGGTCTCGGCCTAAAACGTTAACTATACTCTTTTCCATAGATGCTGCCTGATCTGATGAGTTCCTCTAGCATGTTGTGTGTGTTGCTTTGGATTTCAAGCCTCTGCAGACTTTCTCTTGTTTGTGATTGGATTTCCCAAAAAAACTTATCTACCTGGCCCATCAGATACCTCCTCCTGCTCCACCAGTGTCTGAGTACATGGATCCCAACTCAGCCTCTGGCTGCCTTCAACCCCAAAGAACTGGATTGGAAAAAAGTTATCTTTGATCACAAGAGATTGTCTAAGAGAAGATAAATACAGTATATACGTTAAGAATTCAAGGTTTTCGTCCAATGGAAGGATAATTTGTCAGAGTTCACATTTACTAACTACAACATGATTATATAAACTATGTTAAATGTAGCTGTTAAATCTTTTCTTTTCAGTTTGATGCCATTGCAGCAACCTCCGATGCTTCAAGTTCTGTCACATTGAAGAGTTACACAATGTGTTTCGAGGTATGTCTCAGTGTGTGGCTTTTTCAACCTGCAGTGTTACTACTTGCATTACTTTCTTAATATAATGCATGTATAATTTATTTTCAGGCTATTGTTAAAAGTAATTGTCATTACGTAAAAGTATTTGCCAGATTTTCAGAAAAGAATGTTTAAAACCAGATAATGCCAAAATAAATCACCCAGGTACTTTGCTTAGTGCTCTGGTTATGTTCCCCAGAAGAAGAGTAGTAATGAAATTTGTACTAAAAATGGGTCATGATAGAGAGAGAGAGAGAGAGAGAGAGAGAGAGAGAGAGAGAGAGAGAGAGAGAGAGAGATAGTTCAGACACCCCTGGTCAAATTTTCTGTTTCTGTGAATATTAAGTGAGTAGAAGATGAACTGATCTCCAAAAGTCATAAATATGAAATCTTCTTTTCAAAATTTTAAGCAAGATTAGTGTATGATTTCTGTTTTGTACAATTTTAGACTGAAAAAAAGGAAAGGAGCACCATGCGAAAGTTTAGGCAACCCAAGAGATTTGAGCTCTCAGATAACTTTTACCAAGGTCTCAGACCTTAATTCGCTTGTTAGGGCTATGGCTTGTTCACAATCATCGTTAGGAAAGGCCAGTGATGCAAATTTCAAAGCTTTACAAATACCTTGACTCCTCAAACCTTGTCCCAACAGTCAGCAGCCATGGGCTCCCCTAAGCAGCTGCCTAGCACTCTGAAAATTAAAATAAATGATGCCCACAAAGCAGGAGAAGGCTATAAGAAGACAGCAAAGTATTTTCAGGTAGCCGTTTCCTCAGTTCGTAATGTAATTAAGAAATGGCAGTTAACAGGAACGGTGGAGGTTAAGTTGAGGTCTGGAAGACCAAGAAAACTTTCCAAAAGAACTGCTCATAGGATTGCTAGAAAGGCAAATCAAACCCCCTGTTTGACTGCAAAAGACCTTCATGAAGATTTAACAGACTCTGGAGTGTCGGTGCACTGTTCTACTGTGCAGTGACATCTGCACAAATATGACCTTCATGGAAGAGTCATCAGAAGAATACCTCTCCTGCATCCTCACTACAAAATTCAGTGTCAGAAGTTTGCAAAGGAACATCTAAACAAGCCTGATGCATTTTGGAAACAAGTCCTGTGGTCTGATGAAGTTAAAATAGAACTTTTTGGCCGCAATGAGCAAAGGTATGTTTGGAGAAAAAAGGGTGCAGAATTTTATGAAAAGAACTCCTCTCCAACTGTTAAGCATGTGGGAGGATCAATCATGCTTTGTGCTTGTGTTGCAGCCAGTGGCACGGGGAAAATTTCACTGCTAGAGGGAAGAATGAATTCAATTAAATACCAGCAACTTCATACTGTCTGTAAAAAAGCTGAAGATGAAAAGAGGATGACTTCTACAAAAGGATAATGATCCTAAACTCAGCTCAAAATCCACAATGGACTACCTCAAGAGGTGCAAGCTGAATGTTTTGCCATGGCCCTCACAGTCCCCTGACCTAAACATCATCGAAAATCTGTGGATTTCACAGAACTAGAAGCTAGAATTTTACAGAACTAGAAGCCTTTTGCAAGGAAGAATGGGTGAAAATTCCCCCAAACAAGAATTGAAAGACTCTTAGCTGGCTACAGAAAGTGTTTACAAGCTGTGATACTTGCCAAAGGCAGTGTTACTAAGTACTGACCATGCAAGGTGCCCAAACTTTTGCTTTGGGCCCTTTTCCTTTTTTGTTATTTTGTAAAAGATGGAAATAAAAAAAAGTAATCTTGCTTAAAATATTAAAGAATTGTGTCGTCTTTAACGTTATGCCTTTTGGAAAAAGGTCATCTTTTACTCGCTTAGCTATTCACAGTAACAGACATTTTGACCAGGGGTGCCCAAACTTTTGCATGCCACTGTGTATAAACAACATTTGAGGGGGATTGTCAACAGTTTGGGTTGAAACCCTGCATCATTATTAAGAGCAGAGAGAGGAGATAACCAGTAAAGAGGTGAAATTGGACTGATGAGACAGGGGCCAATGTTGATTATAGACCGAGGGGGCAGCATTCTCTAATGGACATTTCATGGTACTGGAAGATGAACAAATTTTGGGCAGGCAGACTATAGTGCATCTATAACTGAGCTGATGGTCTTCCAGTAACACTCTCTGCTGTCTCCCTAATTCTTTGGATGCACAGCTCTGCCCAACCTGCAGTAATCTACAGCTATGGAGGACATCAGCAACTAGCGATTCCTACAGAATTTGCAACAACGAAGAAGTTAGAGTAGCTATTGCTCATCCCTAACAATGGCTTTCACTCACTACTCCAGCCCTGACCCTCTGCATCCTTGCACTGCTGACCCCAGCCTGCTCATGCTGTGAGTGACTCCTCACTTCAGGAGTGTCAGAAGACTAGTGTTTGCAGCAGATTCCTGGAGCCAGTTTTCCAACACAGCAGTGGGAAGGACAGGGGTTCACATCCAGTTCCTGACACATTGAGCAAGTGTCAGGGGAGGGGCTACGTACCTGCGACTGTTTGGACCAGAGGACCAGGAGCACCTTTACAAACCAGTGCTCTGCAGAAGAGCACTAAATGGGGTACCAGATTACAAATAAACAAATTCCCCATACAATGAATAGCAACAATTATTATTGAATTGCATTTAAAATGAAGTCAATGTCCGTTTAAATCACACTGATACAGTAATTGTGATAGTTCATTGTAATTATTGTAATGAAACAAGGTACTTATGAGGTTCATGTATCGGAGCATGAGTGCTACTTGAAGTCAATGATTTCTTATGTTTATAATGCAGCAAAGAAAATGATGTTACTCAGATCTACATTAATATTTAGATAACAGCCTTGCCTGAATGATCACAATTTTACTTGACTCATAATGTTGTGGGTACAATTCCACTCCAGGTGCTGAAGCATATAATTCTTGCTGACACCTTTAAGTAGTAACAAGGATTTCAGCAGCAGAAAACCCTAGGCAGGGACAGATTTAGTTGTTACTGTAGAATATCAGTGACCGGGAAATGTGGTTCAGAATATGTTAGTGAAAATGTGGAAACTGGTGAGGTTGAGTTGTTCTCCGACCTAGGCAATTTCCTTGCAAATGTCTTGTCACCATGTGAGGAGACATCATCAGTGCTCTGTATTTTGCGGTGTGTCCTCCAAGTGCTTGGTTTTTGTATACTAAAGGCCAGGCATTCAGGGGACACAGCACAATCTACAGAGTACTGATGATGTCTCCTCACATGATGATGAAACATTTGCAAGGGAATTGCCAAGGTCAGAGAACAACTCAACACAATCATCAACCACTGAGCTACACATCATCCAAGTTATTTCCAATGTGGAAGCTATTACTGTATTATCAGAGATTGTTGCTGAGGTGCAGCATGTAAATGAGTGATATGCAAGAACCAAGTTTTGACCATTGAGGATGCTGGAGCTAATAGTCAAGAAGAAGGGAGGGAAGCAATGACAGCAGTTCTCTGATTACAACTGTAGAGATTAAAACTGATCCAAACAAGTACTGTGTTACCCAGCTAGATATCAGTGGCAGAGGATGGGGTAGTCAGTTGTGTTTAAGACAAATCAAGACGAAGACAAGGGATATTTTTGTTTCAACTACTAGGTTAAGGAGGTATCAGGGAACTTTAGATCAGATATTGTGCAATGAGAAGGTGGTAATTAACAATCCTGCTACGTGCAATCTTTTAGGGAAGACAAAATGAAAGAATTCCAATTTAAGGTAGAAAGTGAATTGCTGGGCATTAATAAATGAGTTCTGTTTTTACAATGTTCATTAGTCAATTTCATTCAGGAGTCAGGAAATACATGCTGTGGTGAAAGTAATCAAAAGTGCATTAAACTGATGAGAGAACAATTGCTAAAATTGGAGAGAGAAGGGAAATGTGTTCTGTTGTTAATGGGAATTAATGTATGCATATACATCTAACTTCTAAATGTAATAACACTGCAGACTTGTCTGTTTATAGGAGCATCCATTAATCAGGCATTTGTAACCCAGGGATGAAACCAGAATCCTGAATCAAAAAGGAGCTATGAGATTTGTGTTGGTTGTGATAAATTGGGGAGCTTCAGTGAAAGATATGACAATGGTAAATTCTTAAAGAGAGGATGCTGGAATTATAACTGTTATACATTCCTTTCTTGTACAAATAAATCAAAAGAAAAACAACGCAAACTATACTGAACAGAAGAAATTATAATGGTATTAAATCTGGGGAGGAGCCGTAAAAGGTTGTCATAAGAAGTAGCAAGCTTAAGCATTATGAGCAGTTGAGAATTCAGTAAAAAGGAACAAAGGGATGGATTTAGAGAGCATTAATAGAGTTTGAGAATAAATGTGTAAGGAATACTGGATAAATTATCTAAGCTTCCACAAGTATATAAAAAGACAAAGGTTAACAAAGGCAAATACAAGTTCCTTATACTCATAAATATGAGAATTTATAATGGGAACAAAGAATGTGCAGAACAATTAAACACATCAGTAAGTAGGTATATTGGTTTTATTATTTTCACATGCACCGTGCAGCGGTGGAAAAACTTGCCTTGCATACCATCCATACAGATCAATTCTTTTTTTTCAGATAGTAGAAAGTAAAAACAGAGTGAAGAATTAAGTGTCACAGTACAGAGAAATTGTAGTGCAGAGAAACTGTATGGTGTAAGATTACAAGAGGTAGATTGGTAGTCAAGAGTCGATCTTATCATATTTGGGAAGCATTCAATGTTCTTATAACAGTGGGAGAGAGGCTCTGTTTGAACCTGGGTGGTTCGTGCTTTCCTGGTTTGATGTCTTCTGCCTGACAGGAGTGGGGAGAAGGGAAAATGTCCAGGGTGGCTGAGATTTTTAAATATGCTGGCTGTTTTACTGAGGCAGCAAGAACTACAGACAGAGTCCATGGAAAGTCTGTGAATTGCTGAGCACCATTGATTTGGTCTTCTTGGAAGAGGATGCAAATAACTTCACATAAGTGCCAGGAGAACAAAAGTTTAATGAAAAGGAGGATTAAAAGAATTAGTGTTAGGAAGGACCCAAAATGAGACTGAGAGCCATTAAGTTCCCAAGATCCGATCAATCGTCAATGTCCCTGCAAACGTAACAGTACTTTGTAAATATCATGGAAGGAGAGTGAAAACATAGAACAACAGAACAGTGAAACTAACATTAGTCACAGGGAAATGCTGAAGTCTAGAATACTGGAACGAGACAATGAACATGGATTTGTGAAAGGGACCAGAGTTTCTTTGAGGATGCTATTGGTTGAGTAATTAAGGGAGAACTAATTCAAGTGGAGTATTTTGATTTTCAGAAGGACTTTGATAAAGTCCTGCTATAGAGATTTGTGAACAAGATTAAACCACATGGTAAAGGTAAAATAGCAACATGAATTGAAAATTGGTTGACAGTAGGAAACAGAGAAGGGTTTCTTTTTCAGGGGGTACTGCAGGGTCAGTGCTTGCCCTGCAGCCATTTACAATATATAGCAATGGTTTGGATAAGAGAACTGTAAGAAAAAAGAAAACATTCAATACTTTTCAAATCTTAATGTTAAAAGTTGTCTAGGTGTCCTTGCACACCCTTCAATGAAAGTGAACATACATGCAAGTGCAGCCAGCTGTAACATGACAAATGATTTGTTGGCCTTCATTGCAAAAAACTCTGAATACAGAAGCAAGGATCTTTTGTTGCAATTATGTACAGCCTCACTACAATCACATCATGTGCTGGTTCGGTTTCCTTATCTAAGAATGGACATGCTTGGCATAGAGAGAATGTAATGAAAGGTTTACAAAGCTGACTCTTGATATGGCAGATTTTTTGCAAGAGGAGTGATTGGGTCAACAAAGCCTGTGATAAATATTCAGAATTCTGGCTTACTCATTCATTTATCTATTTGGAGATACAGCACCGAACAGGCCTTTCTACCCCAACAAGCCGCGCTGCCTAGCAACCTACCTATTTAACCCTTAACCCAATCAGAGGACCCTTTACAATGACCAGTATGTCTTTGGAATGTGGGAGGAAACTGGAGCACCAGGAGGAAACACATGTGCTCACAGGAAGGACTTACAAACTTCTTAAAGACTGTATCGGAATTGAACTCCTAGCTCCACCCTGAGCGGTAATAGCTACGCTATCATGATGTCCCAATACTCGCATCCATCTGTACTACAAGGAATCCTAAATTAGTGAGAAACTGCATTTCCATTGGTGGAGCCTTCCCTCAACAACTGGCCAGATTCTGTGCTCAGGTACTTTGACTTGAAACTCTCTGTTCAACATCTGAACACTTAATACTCAGAAACTTAGAGTGCACCAGCAATTTTTAAATGATACTGAGTCAGTATGTTATGTTACCTGGATGGAATTGTCCTTGATTTAGATTTCATTGAAGAACATGCCTGATTTTGTTCCAGAAAAATAGATTAATAGATTAATTTACAGATTAATAGCCTCCATTCGATTAGCTGTCAGTATTTATCTATAATTAATAAATAATAACATTGTGTAAGAAAGCACTGATCTGATCTGGTATGTTCCTCATTAAGTAATAATGATGTGCCATAAATAGGGAAAAAAGAGTTTGAGGTTGTGAAATAAAACTTTTTTTCAGCATACACACTTACAGGTTCAGAACCTATGTTATACAGTACAAACATCTATTTACTACTCACTAATGATAGTCATTAATGAACATTAATATTTTGACTTACAGGGGCTTACGGACACCAAAATTTCAGAACATAGATCTCACATGAGTAACTGCAACATGTCAGTGATACATGTGCCAAGCCGGAGTCAGCTGGGTCACACCAGTTCTCAGACTTCCCTGCACCGCAGCGTCAGTCAGCTGGTCGATACCCATGACAAGAAATCCCTGATGGAAAGCTCAGTGTGGGAATTCTTTGCACAGGGACGTGACAGTGGAATGGTAATCAAATCATAAATATTTATCGAAATCGTATACTTACAACATTCGGGAGGTGAAATTGGGCAATGGAAAAATGAATCATAATTGATGAAAATGGGACTTTCGGCTTATTTGTAGACCATCACGTACTGCTGAAAAGTCTGAGTTCCTATATCTTATATGCCTTGTGTAAGAGGAGTTTCTTCAAAATCACTGACTTAATCCTATTTGATAACCTGAAATTCATGAAGTGATTCATTAGATATACAAAAAAGTGGAAATACTGGAAATTCACTTGTGCTTGTTAGAACTTAATTAGATGCTCACAATGCAGTCTCTTGGTGCAACAGGGAGTGTGACCACTTTGCACAATATTTCTGATCAAAATTATCCTAATCAACCAGTTGCCTGCCACTGTAAGTCTCCATCTTACTCCCATTGTGATGTCTCTACCTCTGACCTCATTCAGTGCCTCAACAAGTTCATCAGAATTAAATTCACAGACATCCATCAGTGAATGTGAAAAGATAGGAACTGGTATTTTCATTATCTGATTGAATTCACAGCATCGAGTCACACAGTTTAACAATTTTGAGCTTAAGTCTGCACAACTATTCGTGGTTGTTGTAAATGAATAATACTCACTTAATGTATTTTTCTCATTTCTGTTTCAGTACCCAGATGATGATGAACTATTGGAGTCTATCAAAGGTTTTAGTTCAGTTACAAAAGAGCACACAATATTTACAGACACCCAGTTATAAGAAAAATACTCCACAATCAGGTTCCTCTACCTTTAAAGTATTGTGTGTTGTTTATATGTTTCTTTGTTTTGAAAAAAATTGGGAGGCAAATCAAAGATTATCAGTTAGTGGCTACAATTGCCAGTTTTCAGCAGCAGTATTTCGTTTCCTATGAATTTTAATTTTGGCGTAAATCTTAATTCCACAAGTTGCAATCCAGAGTGTGAAAAGCTTTTTGACCAGCAGAGGGCGGCATTTTAGAGTTTTTGTGTGTGTGAGTGTGTGTGAAAATACTATCTCAATTAAAGATATAAAATTCAATGAATGACACCTGTACAACTTCATCTTCATACCAAGTCAAGGTTCAGGGAAATCTGAAATGAAGAAAGGAAAGCTAAAGACTAGCTACAAGGTAATATATTAGCCAGATAGGAAAACCAAATTAATATTACAGTTAAGTAACTTTTATTGCTCCCTCCGCACCTAAGCTGATCCAAATTTCTGCCTTCCATATTCCAGCTAGTACCAAGTCTATTCACCCATCACCTTTACACAGGTATATCCATTATCTCCTTAGCTGACTAATTCTACAATTATAAAATTCCCTCCGTTTCTATTTATGTTATACAAACAAGCTGAAGAATACATTAAAATAAAGTAAATAATCCTGTAAACTCTTCACAGGTTAAACAGCAGAAAGATAAGCAATGGAAACATTTTGAATGCATTTTAAGAACAAATAAATACCATACTTTAAAATGATTTTTGTATTTATATCTGAAATCAAATATTACTGACTTAATAATACTTTGTATAAATGAACTAAAATACATTAGTCCTTTATCCAAAGATGGTTCATATAACACAAATAATAGTTTGAAACTTGTGTACAATTTTACAGTTGTCTATCAGATCTACTGTACATAAATCTGAAGTATGAACTGAATATATGCTAACTCTGTGTGCTTAAAAGATTTCACACCAGAAGTGTTAATAGTTTGTAAAGAAAATTAGGTCAGAATGATGTTGATGAGCCAGTAATATGGGCAAAAACAAAGATAGGAAATGCCATGTATAAATAATTTTATACTCAAAGACATGGGAATTTTAAACTACCTGCAGATCGAAGTTTAAATGAATAATTTTTACTTGTACAATAATTGGTAGAATACTTTTATTTAATCAGACTATTTATATTAACAGAACTGTACTAAGATTTTGCAATTGAACATGCATTTGTGCACACTGCATACACATCCCCAACATGTTTATGTTTAAGCTCACCTACGTTTTTATATACACGCAATCTAAGATTAAATATGCCCCTGTATTATTTTGAAAGATAAACTCAGTATTTTCAGACATAATAATACCAATAGTAGTTACGTTAATACTAGATCAACCTTACGTGAGTTTGTACCCCTTGGTGACCATCACTGGTCTCTTCTATCTCCTGTTTCTCCAGGAACTGCTATGAGAATTTGTACAATGAAAGTTATTTTATCAAGCTTTATAAATTTGATTTTAAAAAGTATGATACAAGATGCTTGTAACTGATTCGATCAGAATCTGCTCACCAGGAAATCAGCATCAAATGACTAATTTTAAATTCCACATAAGTAATTATCTGCCATTTGCTTCAAAAGTCTTCAGGAAGACATGTGTTTACTGTGAGCTTTAATTATTTCGTCCGTGAAAAACTGTATTCATTATTCCCAAAGCAGATTTCAGGTTCCATAAAATATTAAGAATTACATTAAAAGATCTTTTTTTCTTCAAGATGATGTGATAAAGTATGTAATTAATTAATTCCACTTCTAATTTAGATTAGAATGGAAATTACTTCCATTTCTAGGATAGCTGAGTGAAATACACAGAACCAAGGTAACATGAGTGCCGTGATCTTGTGACATCATGGCAGAGCAGCGGTTAGTGTGGCACTATTTCAGATTGAGGTGTTGGAGTTCGGAGATCAATGCCGGCATCCTCTGTAAGGAGCTTTCGTACATCCTGCCAGGGAACGTGTGTGTCTTCTCCGGATACTCGTCTTCATCCCACAGATCAAAGATGTACTGAGCAAGCAGCTCGAAGGGTCTGAAGGGCCTATTCTGCTCTGAACCTCTAAATTAAATGAAAATAAAATAAATAAATTGATATTCAGTTGTCTTTCAAGTTATAACTGGAAATTCAATAATTTTATTACCGAATTTCTTTATGGATTTTAAGTTGAAAGGCTATCACAATTATTGTTGTTACAACAATTCTGACAATTAAATGTTTTGAACAACATTCAATTCAGCAGAATTTCTCAAAGAACATTGCAAAGGTAAAGTGAACAGAGCGTTCTAAAGTTGAGCAGCTCATCCAACACAGAGATACAATTCTCTGTCCACAGATTCCACTTGACTGGCTGAGTTCTTCCAGTAGTTCTGCCATCGTTCCAGACTCCACCATATGCCGTTTTATTTGTTTTGCACAGCAGAGGCCCTTTTGTCCCTTTGAGTCTATCCATTCATTCAATATACATGTATCCCCCGCTTTACGAAAGTTCACTTTACGAGACTTTGCTTTTACAAAAGACCTACATTAGTACCTGTTTTTGCTAGCCGAAAGAAATCCAAAGAGGATTTTTGCTTTTACAAAAAAAGGCAAAAAGTGAAAATAGCGTTCAACGTTTGTTTTGCAGCGAGCCGTTATACAGGCAGCGCACACCCCGAGCAGCGAGAGTGGCGAAAAGCGAAAATAGCATTCAGCCTTTGTTTTGCTCTCAGCAGAACAAACACTCAGCATGAAGCCGCCACTGCTTTGAACTGTGTGAGATTTTCGCTACGATTGACAGTGCTGCAATGATTGCAGAAAAGTATGACTTCAATTTTGAAAGGGCACATAGGTTTAGGGCAGGTTTGCAGGATGTTTTGAGTGCTTACAAAGAACTGTATAACAGGAAAATGCGTGAACCTTCCAGAGTGCTCACTGTCTTCCTGATTCTGGTAAGTGAAACTACATTGTACATACATTATTTCTTCTTTATATAGGCTGTGTATTTATATCATTCCTGCCTTTACTATATGTTCATGTTATTTTAGGTTTTATGTGTTATTTGGTTTGATTTGGTAGGTTATTTTTTGGGTCTGGGAACGCTCAAAAATTTTTCCCATATGAATTAATGGTAATTGCTTCTTTACTTTACGACATTTCAGCTCATGGAAGGTTTCATAGGAACGCTCTGCCTTTGGATAGGGGGGGGGAACCTGTATTCAAAGCAGACCATATTTTCACTATCCCCTTCTCTCCTCATACCCAATGATGCCCTTTATCTCCTTCTTCGGGAGAACAATTTGCCCTCCCTCTCTGTGCAATCTGTCAATATTTCAGAAACTCAAATTTGATTCCTCTGAATCTTCCAAATTCCAGTGATTACAAATACAATTCATCTAATATGGAGACCAAAACTACATATAATAGATCAGGTGTAGAATTGCCTTGGTCTTCTATAATCTTCATGCAACCAAAATGACATACCATTCACATTCAAAATTGCCTGCTGTAATATGATAACTTCCAGTGTGTAAAAAAATATATAGTAGTTCGACAATTCAAGACCAAAGTTGTTGAATTCAGTTTGTCTGAACAACAAAGGATTTATTCAGAAAGAAATTACAGATTTCTGAATAACTTCAGGAGAAAGAGATCAGTTCCTGCACCATTCCCTGATGATTCCTTTCAGAATTGCTCATGTTCAGCCATTTGAACACCTGTAAGCTCCATCAAAATGTAATGCAACTTATCACTGCTACCCCAAACAGCACCTACCAAACCCACAAATTCTACTACTCAGAGAACAAAGAGAACAAGCGCATGGGAAGCCATCACCTGCAGCACCAAACTGCACATTATCAGATCTTGAAAACATCTTAAAGACAAGAAAGTCTGCAGGTGCTGGAACTCCAAAGCAACACACACACAAAAAGCTGATGGAACTCAGCAGGTGGGGCAGCATTAATGGAAATGAATAAACAACCAACGTTTTGGGCCAAGACCGTTCTCCATCTTGCTGAATTCTCTTTTTCACTAGCTCCAAATTCAGGAAGACCTTCTCCAACAGCATTATGGGAGTACCCTCACCAAGACTGCAGCATTTCAAAAAGGTAAGTTCCCAGATCCCCACCATCTTCTCAAGAACCCTTGAGATGGGCAATAAAAGTTAACCTTGTCAAGCAAAATATTGTTTTTTTAAAAAGTCCTATTCATGCACTTTCCAATGTGGAACTCTGGGACTTAGAATGACAATTAGTGCTACATTTACTATTACTTTTCACCAATGGATTCCACATACACAATCACAAAGCATGGTCTTGCTGGGTTTCCAGAACAACAGAATCATTACTTGGATCCTGTTCTTTGTTAGATTTGGTAAATTGAATAAGAGTTAAGTTTTTTCTAACTGTTTTCCTCAAATTATATTCCTTTATATATTTCCAACTGGTGTTTTTAACAACATCTATATTATTGAATGTTTTGATTTATTCAACATTTTTACTTCAGTGTTAGAACAGTTGCAAACTGTTTCAAATATTTTAAAATTATTACAACATCTGGTTGCTTTCATGGTAATCAAGCCATCACTTATCACCCTGCTCGAGATCATTTTGGAAGCAGCAGCTCTGTACTGCACTGTAATCCAGTCACTTTCTGGACATTGCCTCTGATATAGAGCGCTCAGAGAGTTTTGGCTGGAAGCTAATCAAATCTACACAAGGATGTAACAGCTTCTTGGACCTGAGAAACTTTATCCTTCCCAGATGTTTTGCAGTGTTTGAAACTCAGACTCCAGTTTATCAACTCTTGAGTCAAATTTCGTTAATCTGCAGGAACTTCCTGTGGACCTAACTGCTTGGGATTTTGTTCCATCTACCAACCTATGAGCTTCAGGTACAACACATTGCATGCCCTGCTACCTCTAACCTAAAAGTGTATTTATTCATTTACAGTTTGTAAATGGATTTTTAAAAAGTCACTGGAATTTCGTGCCTATTCCTAATTACTCTTGAGCTGAGGAGCCAATAATAAGTCAACTACATTGGTAGATCTGGAACCCAGACTGAGTAAGGGTATCAGATTTCCTTCCCTCAATAACATGAATGAACCTGAGTGATTTTTTAAATATAATAATTCGGTGGTTCCATGGGTTCATTTGCTGAGGCCATCTTTTTTGTTCAATATTTCATGTTTTACACCAATAATGTTTCCAACTGCTTTGATTTTTTTCAATGCACCAATACAAAGCTATCTAATTGTCTTTTAACAGCTTTGCTTTAAAATTTGGTCCTTCTTCATTAGATACAAATTTAAATGTCTCCACTTTGCTGTAAATTGTGATTGAGACCAAATCTCTAAGAAAGAAAAACCAACAGCCAATCACCAATCTGTGATGTCATATTGATTGCTTGCCAGCTGCTGGTGATTAGTCAGGCCTTTGCTCAGGTCTTATCTATGATGGAATTCCTTTATTGCTTTTCTACTTCCTATGGTAAGTACAGACTTTGGGTCTTTTTCACCCTCTGTTTTATAATGAAACTCTTTCAAATGTTTGATTCAATTACTTGTGCAAATTTTGTGATTCAGGAGATTGAAGGGGAATGTTGAAGTGGTGTTTTGTGATTTGTGAATTATTACTGTCAATTTAAGAGAGTAATTGTGACTAGAAGTGTTGTTCTTTTGCAACTAGGAGCTTGGTTGAATATTGCAGGCACCATCCTAACTCCTTTATCTTTGCTCTGTCATGGACTTCCTTCTGGAATAGCATGTTGAGCTCTTTCTTCTGTGGAGAATACATCTTACCCCTGCTCTCTACCTGGAACACAAACCTTCCTGCTTTTCTTGCAGACATTTAGCATGTTTCA
Source organism: Hypanus sabinus (assembly GCF_030144855.1). Lineage (NCBI taxonomy): Eukaryota > Metazoa > Chordata > Chondrichthyes > Myliobatiformes > Dasyatidae > Hypanus > Hypanus sabinus. The sequence goes on from NC_082717.1 coordinate 45,079,808, forward strand.
ACCTTTCCTGCCAAATGTACTTAGGATCAAGTTCTTCACTAAGAGAAACACCATGTGCTAAAGGTTATTAAAGGTGTATGATTTCCTATACACTTATGTCCATAGCGCTATGCAGTTAAAGCATATTGGCAGTAATGCTGGTCGATGCATAACTGATACATAATGAAATCACAGAATAAGATTTAATTCCAGTGCTCCTGTAAAGAAAAATGTGCATCATTTGTACATATTTTGTGGTCTAATTTGATTTTTAGGTACATGTAATAGTAACAAAACCAAACCATAAAGATCTGCTCCAGACCCATTAGTTTTTACTGGCAAGTTCAAAAATCCAAGCACCATCCCAGAAATAATTTATTCTTTGTGAAAATGTTTGTCCTTTCCCAACTCCTGTTAATAGATGCTTTAAGCCTTTCCCAGTACCAACTCCCCTCTATGAACAAAATGTCACATCATAAGGATGTTGTAACAATGTGTTGTTGTCTTGTGTACACTGGAGAGGTGGTATAGATGGTAATAACCACTTTAGAGACATGGTGGCCAACAGTAGAGCAGAAAATTAGTCTCATTGTCTTTATGGTGCACTTCTCCTGCACTCAGTCTGAGATGTTGCTATGTGTGTATCGGCCAAAAAACTCTATGATCTGAGCAATCAGCTTGACATTAAGATGACTGCAATGGTAGAAATGATTCTTGAACAGAGGGATCTTGGAATTTAATTTATTTATTGAGATATAATGTGAAATAGGCCCTTCCATCACTTTGAGTTGAGCTGCTCTGCTCAGCAACCCCAGATTTAACTCTGGCCTAATCACGTGGAAATTTACAATGACCAATTAACCCACCAGTGTTACATCTTTGGATTATGAGAGGAAGCTCGCGTGATCACGGGGAGAATGTATGAACTCCTTACAGACAGACATGGGTCGCTGGTACTGTGAAGTGTTGTGCTCATCATTATGTCCATATTTTCCTGACAGCAATTAAAAAGGATGCTTATGGAGACGTATGGTATGCTGAAATGTGAAAAGCTAGAATATTGGTCCACTGCTAGTGTACTATCAACATAAAATTAATGCTGGAATCTTTGGGGCAATTATAAAGGGTTTTGGTGTTAGCCAAATTGAGATCTTTTCAGTGAACTATGGTGCATTTCTGAAAAATTATTTTTGTCCAGTACTGAATTTAGTAATTTAAGTGTTTTATTTTATATAATAGACTCTGCAATCTAATTAAATTGTTGGAATCTGCACAGCTAGACTTTTACAGAAATCATTGAATAAGGGGAAAATGTTACCTCATATTTTTGGGGTATGAGACATTGTATTTGTGAGTACTAAATATTTGCCTAAAGTTGGATCTGTATGCTACAGATAATTTTAACACTTACTTAGACCCTCCAGGAAAAGTCGTGGAGTTGGTGCAAACAACATTAAAAATACGTTGGTTTAGATATTAAGAGAATCAAGAATATGGAATTAAGGCTGGAAAAAGGCACTGAGATAAAAGACAAGCTATAATTTCAATCAATTATGATATTATGTTATTTTGCTCATAACAGCCTATACAACTGCTATAAGTTCTCTTCAGGTTATAACCCCCTGGCAGCCATACATGCATAGCATTGTCTACAATGAAGGAATAATAAGAATTTCTTCTTCCTCTATCAAAAAAGAGACCAGGAGATCTTATTATCTGGTCGTGTCCTGTGGGGAAAAGTAGCCATTCTAAGGCCACCACAGAGAAATCTTGCCATTCCACCTGTTTCTTCTAGTTGAGAAAGTAACCACTTAATTGTGCATCTCAGAAATAAATATTGTGAATTGCAGGTATATTAGATTGAACTGCATGATACTAATAAAATGCTGTTTGAGTAATGGGATTCAAAGCTTATTCAGCTATGATTTATGGTCAATGGAGGTGAATGTTTGGAATTATTTTGTGTCATCAATCTTGCTCTACTGATAACATATTTGGGCTGGGGAGTATGATTTAGTGGGGTCATTATAAAAAGTGTCTGCCAGAGAATATCTCAGTGTTCATATAATAATGTTTCCTTCCACTCTGCTGAGAAATGGACACAAGTATGTTCTGGGACTTCTTTTCTTGTCCCTAACTTCATCTGCCAACACTTCCCACCCATCCCCCAGTAGTTCTTCCTCAGTTTAGTCCTACTATTCCTCGTCAAACAACTTATTGCTGGGGACTTCACTCATGCTTGCTTGAAGAAATCTCTGCTCTGTTATCATTAATATACCACCTGCATCACCGGGGGTCCTAACACCCTCAACCGCTGCTATCCTACCATCCCATCCTTAAACCACATTTTGGGAATCTGAACATCTGGCTGTTCTCCTCCTACCAGAAGACAGGCAAAGGGTAAAGAGCATGGCCTCAGAATTGAGGACCAAGGAAGGTGATTGCAGGAGGCAGAGGAACAGCTACAGGATTACTTTGAGTTACTTCAATGACTCATCAGAGAATCTGAATGAATACATCACAATTGTCACAGACTTTATAAAGTCAGACATGGATGACTGTCACCACAAAATCATTCAAAGTCTTTGCCAACTAAAAGTCAGAATCATAATCTGGTTTAAAATCACTGGCATATGTCATCAAACTTGTTGACTTGGATGAACCAAGATATCTACAAACTTCTGAAGGCCAGATCACAGAAACATGGAAAATAGGTGCACAAGTAGGCCATTCGGCCCTTTGAGCCTGCACCACCATTCAGTACGATCATGGCTGATCATCCAACTCAAAACCCTGTACCTGCTTTCTCTCCATACCCCTGATCCCTTTAGCCACAAGGGCCATATCTAACTTCCTCTTAAATATAGCCAATGAACTGGCCTCAACTGTTTCCTGTGGCAGAGAATTCCACAGATTCACCATTCTCTGTGTGAAGAAGTTTTTCCTCATCTCGGTCCTAAAAGGCTTCCCCTTTATTCTTAAACTGTGACCCCTCGTTCTGGACTTCCCCAACATCGGAAACAATCTTCCTGCATCTAGCCTGTCCAATCCCTTTAGAATTTTATACGTTTCAATAAGATCCCCCCTCAATCTTCTAAATTCCAGTGAGTATAAGCCTAGTCGATCCAGTCTTTCTTCATACGAAAGTCCTGCCATCCCAGGAATTAATCTGGTGAACCTTCTTTGTACTCCCTCTATGGCAAGAATGCCTTTCCTCAGATTAGGGGACCAAAACTGAACACAATACTCCAGCTGTGGTCTCACCAAGGCCTTGTACAACTGCAGTAGAACCTCCCTGCTCCTGTACTCAGATCCTTTTGCAATGAATGCCAACATACAATTTGCCTTTTTCACCGCCTGCTGTACCTGCATGCCCACCTTCAATGACTGGTGTACAATGACACCTAGGTCTTGTTGCACCTCCCCTTTTCCTAATCGGCCACCATTCAGATAATAAACTGTTTTCCTGTTCTTGCAAACAAAGTGGATAACCTCATATTTATCCACATTAAATTGCATCTGCCATGAATTTGCCCACTCACCTAACCTATCCAAGTCACCCTGCATCCTCTTAGCATCCTCCTCACAGCTAACACCACCGCTCAGTTTCATGTCATCTGCAAACTTGGAGATGCTGCATTTAATTCCCTCGTCTAAATCATTAATATATATTGTAAATAACTGGGGTCCCAGCACTGAGCCTTGCGGTACCCCACTAGTCACTGCCTGCCATTCTGAAAAGGTCCCGTTTACTTCCACTCTTTGCTTCCTGTCTGCCAACCAATTCTCTATCCACATCAATACCATAACCCCAATACCGTGTGCTTTAAGTTTGCACACTAATCTCCTGTGTGGGACCTTGACAAAAGCCTTTTGAAAATCTAAATATTCCACATCCACTGGCTCTCCCCTTTCCACTCTACTAGTTCCATCTTCAAAAAATTCTATAAGAGTCGGCAGACATAATTTTCCTTTCACAAATCCATGCTGACTTTGTCCGATGATTTCACCTCTTTCTAAATGTGCTGTTATCACATCTTTGATAACCAATTCTAGCATTTTCCCCACCACCGATATCAGACTAACTGGTCTATAATTCCCGGGTTTCTCTCTCCCTCCTTTTTTAAAAAGTGGGGTTACATTAGCCACCCTCCAATCTTCAGGAACTAATCCAGAATCTAAGGAGTTTTGAAAAATTATCACTAATGCATCCACTATTTCTTGGGCTACTTCCTTAAGCACTCTGGGATGCAGACCATCTGGCCCTGGGGATTTATCTGCCTTCAATCCCTTCAATTTACCTAAGACCACTTCCCTACTAACATGTATTTCCCTCAGTTCCTCCATCTCACTAGACCGTCGGTCCCTTACTATTTCCAGAAGATTATTTATGTCCTCCTTAGTGAAGACAGAACCAAAGTAGTTATTCAATTGGTCTGCCATGTCTTTGTTCCCTATGATCAATTCACCTGTTTCTGACTGTAAAGGACCTACATTTGTCTTGACCAATCTTTTTCTTTTCACGTATCTATAAAAGCTTTTACTGTCAGTTTTTATGTTCCCTGCCAGCTTTCTCTCATAATCTTTTTTCCCTTTCCTAATTAAGCCCTTTGTCCTCCTCTGCTGGTCTCTGAATTTCTCCCAGTCCTCAGGTTGCCGCTTTTTTTTTTACTAATTTATATGTTTCTTCTTTGGACTTGATACTATCCCTAATTTCCCTCGTCAGCCATGGATGCACTACCTTCCCTGGTTTATTCTTTTGCCAAACTGGGATGAACAATTGTTGTAGTTCACCCATGCGATCTTTAAATGCTTGCCATTGCATATCCACCGTCAACCCTTGAAGTATCACTTGCCAGTCTATCTTAGCTAATTCATGTCTCATACCTTCAAAGTTACCCTTCTTTAAGTTCAGGACCTTTGTTTCTGAATTAACTATGTCACTCTCCATCTTAATGAAGAATTCCACCATTTTATGGTCACTCTTACCCAAGGGGCCTCGCACGACAAAATTGCTAACTAACCCTTTCTCATTGCTCAATACCCAATCTAGAATGGCCTGCTCTCTATTTGGTTCCTTGACATGTTGGTTCAGAAAACTATCCCACATACATTCCAAGAAATCCTCTTCCTCAGCACCCTTACCAATTTGGTTCACCCAATCTATATGTAGATTGAACTCACCCATTATAACTACTGTTCCTTTTTTGCACGCATTTCTAATTTCCTGTTCAATGTCATCCCCAACCTCACCTCACTAGGTGGCCTGTACACTACTCCCACCAGTGTTTTCTGCCCCTTAGTGTTATGCAGTTCTACCCATATCGATTCCACATCCTCCAGACTAATGTCCTTCCTTTCTATTGCGTTAATCTCCTCTCTAACCAGCAATGATACCCCACCTCCTTTTCTTTCCTGTCTATCTCTCCTGAATATTGAATATCCCTGGATGTTGAGCTCCCATCCTTGGTCACCCTGGAGCCATGTCTCTGTGATCCCAACTATATCATATTAATTAATAACTATCTGCACTTTCAATTCATCCACCTTGTTACGAATGCTCCTCGCATTGACACACAAAGCCTTCAGGCTTGTTTTTACAACACTCTTAGCCCTTATACAATTATGTTGAAAAGTGGCTCTTTTTACTTTTTGCCCTGGATTTGCCTGCCTGCCACGTTTACTTTTCACCTGACTACTTTTTGCTTCTACCCTCATTTTACACCCCTCTGTCTCTCTGCAGTTGTTCCCATCCCCCTGCCACATTAGTTTAAAGCCTCCTGAACAGCGGTAGCAAACACTCCCCCTAGGACATTGGTTCCAGTCCAGCCCAGGTGCAGACCGTCCTGTCTATACCGGATCACTGGTGTTCAGATCCGGTGACCAAGTAAAATGTAAAACATATATCATTTGGACCATCGAGTCTGCTCTGCCATTCAATCATGGCTGATCCTTCTTTTCCTTCCTCAACCCCACTCAACGGCCTTCTCCATGTCATCTTTAACGCCTTGTCCAATGAACAACCTATGAAGTTCTGCCTTAAATATACCCAATGACCTGGCCTCCAAAGTTGCCTGTAGTAATAAATTCCACAAATTCACCACCCTTTGGCTAAAGAAATGGACACTCTTTTATCCTAACACTGCTTTAAATGGACACACTTCTATCCTGAAACTGTGCCCTTTTATCCTAGACTCTCCCACCTTGGGAAACACCCTTTCTACATTACTGTGTCTAGGCCTTTAACATTTGAAAGGTTTCAATGAGATTTCCCCCCATCATTCTAAATTCCAGCAAGTACAGACCCAGAGCCATCAAATGTTCCTTGTATGATAACCCTTTCATTCCCTTAATCATCCTTGTGAACCTCCTCTGAACCCTTTCCAATGCCAGCACACCTTTCCTTAGATAAGGAACCCAGAACTGTTCACAATACTCAAGGTGAGGCCTCTTCAGTGACTTATAAAGCCTCAGCATCATATCCCTGCTCCTGTATTCTGGACATCTTAAGATGCATTTGCCTTCCTCACCACTGACTCAACCTGCAACTTCATCTTTAGGGTTGTGGTAAACTATGTGTATACCTGTCTGGACAGACCCCTCTGCTGACTGCTCCTGTGGCTCCTCCCACAGACCCCTGTATAAAGGTGATTGGAGGCACTGTTCCTCCCTCAGTCTCCAAGATGTCGTGGTCACTTTTACAGCGAATAAAAGCCTATCTTTTGCCTCCCGTCTCCGAGAGTTATTGATGGTGCATCAAGGGTGTACTAAATAAGGACTCCTTACCTACTTTGCATCTCAGGTTTTTTTTTTTTGATTTTCTCCCCATTTAGAAAATAATCTGCACACTTATTTCTTCTACCAAAATGCATGACCATGCATTTTCCAACATTGTATTTCATTTGCCACTCTCTTGCCCATTCTCCTAATCTGCCTAAGTCCTTCTGCAGCCTACCTGTTTCCTCAACACTAGATGCCCCTTCGTCAATCTTCATATCATCTGCAAACTTGGCAACAAAGCTATCTATTTAATTATCTAAATCACTGATATACTGTACAGCATAAAAGAAGTAGTCCTAACACCAACCCCTGTGGAACACCATTAGTCACTGGCAACCAACCACAAAAGGATCCTTTTATTCCCACTTGCTGCCTCCTACCAATCAGCCAATGCTCTAACCATGCCAGTAATTCTTCTGTAATACCATGGGCTCTTAATTTGGTAAGCAGCCTCATGAGTTGCATCTTGTCAAAGGCCTTCTGAAAATCCAAGTATACAACATCCACTACATCCCCTTTAGCTATCCTACTTGTAATTTCCTCAAAGAATTCAAACAGGTTCATGAGGCAAGATTTTCTCTTAAGGAAACCATGCTGACTTTGTCCTATCTTGTCCTGTGTCACCAAGCGCTCCATAACCTCATCCTTAACAATTGACTCTAACATCTTCCCAACCATTGAGGTCAGGCTAACTTGTCTGTAATTTCCTTTCTGCTGCCTTCCTCCTTTCTTAAAGCATGGAGTGACATTTGAAATTTTCCTGTCCTCTGGCACCAAGCCAGAGTCCAATGATGTTTTGAAAAATCATTACTAATGCCTCCACAATCCCTCCTGCTAATTCTTTCAGAACTCTTAGGGTACATTCATCTGGTCTGAGTGACTTGTGTATCCTAGGGTCTTTCAGCTTTTTAAGCACCTTCTCCCTTATAATTGTAACTGCACCCACTTTACTTCCTTTACATCCTTCAACATCAGGCACACTGCTAGTGTCTTCCACAGGTACAGCAGACTGATACAAAATACTCATAGTTAATCTGCCTTCTCCTTATCCCCCCTTACGTATTACTTCTCTGGTCTCATTTTCTAGTGGTCTTATATCCACTCTCAGCTCTTTTATCTTTTTAAATATTTGGAGAGGCTTTTGCTATCCACTTTGATATTACTTGCTAGCTAGCTTTCTCTCATATTTCATCTTTTCCCTCTTCATGCTCTCTGTAGGGTTTTAAAAGCTTCTGACTCCTCTATCTTCACACTAATTTTTGCTTTGTTGTATGCCCCCCTTTATATTAGTTTTAACTGCCCACATCAGCCATGGTTGTATTATTTTGCCATTTGAGTATTTCTTCATTTTTGGAATATTCTATCCTGTACCATCCTCATTTTCCCAGCAACTCGTACCTTTCCACTGTTATCCTTGCCAGCAGCTCTTTCCAGTTTACTTTGGCCAACTTCTCTCTTGTACCACTATAATTTCCTTTACCCCCACTGAAATGCTACTACTTCAGACTTTACTTTCTCCCTATCAAATTTCAAGTTGAGCTCAATTATATTGTGATCACTGCCTCATAAGGGTTCTTTTACCTTAAGCTCCCTAATCACCTCTGGTTCATTACATAACACCCAATCAAGGAGAGCTGATCCCCTAGTAGGATCAACGACAAGCTGCTCTAAAAGCCATCTTGTAGGTATGCGACAAACTCGCACTCTTAAGATCCATAACCAACCTGATTTTTCCAATTGACCTGCATGTTGAAATCTCCCATGACTATCATAACATTGCCCTTTTCTATTTCCCGTTGTAATCTGTAGTCCACATCCTAGCTACTGTTGGGAGACCTGTATATAGCTGGCATCAGGATCCTTTTACCCTTGCAGTTTCTTAACTCAACCCACAAAGATTCAACATCTTCAGATCCTATGTCACATCTTTCTACTGATAAGAGATCTCAAACTGAATAAGAGATTTATTTAGGTTTGGCCTCTATAAAGCCATCTCGCATGGGAAGTGGCAATTCCAGACTAAACTTGAATTGCAGAAGGCTGCACTACAGCTGAGGCAGGCCTTGAATGCTATCACCTCTTACTAAGTAAAAACCAAGTGACATGTATACCAACAAGGTTTCAATCTCAGATGAGTTCAATGCCTTTTATGCTTGCTTTGACCGACAAAACATGCAGGGATCTCCCACAGGCTCTAATGACACTCTGATTTCAGTCTCAGAGGCTAAAATGAGAGCTTCCTTCTGAAGGGTGAAGCCAAGGAAAGCATCCTGCCTACATGTGGTACCTGGCCAAGTACTGAAGACCTGTGCAAATCAACTGGCTGGAGTGCTCACTGATGTCTTTAACTTCTCACTTTGGCATTCTGAAGTGCCCACTTGCTTCAATTATTCTGGTTTCCAAGAAGAACAGTTAACCTGTGCCAATGACTACCATCCAGCAGAACCTAATCCACTTTGCTGAAGTGCTTGAAGCAATTGGTGATGAAACATAACAACTCCAACCCCAGAAGCAACTTTGATCCATTCCAATTTGCCTAGCATCTCAATAGGTCTGCAGCAGATGTCATTTCTTTGTCTCCTCACACAACCCTGGAACATCTGGACAGTGAGGATACATACATACATCAGGATGCTCTTCATTGACTACAGCTTGGCATTCAATACTACCATTCCCTCAAAATTAATCAATAAGCTCCAAGAACTAGTCCTCACTACCTCCTCGTACAACTGGATCCTTGGTTTCCTCACTTGTAGACTCCAGTCATTTTGGATTGGCAAACGATATCTCCTCCGTAATCTCCATCAGCACAGGAGCACCACAAGGCTGTGTGCTTAGCCCCCTGATCCACACACTTTACACTTATGACTGTGTGGCTAAGCACAGCTCCAATGCCAATTATGTTGGCCACATCAAGTGAGGTAATGAACCACAATATAGGAGAATGAAAATCTGGCTGAATGGTGCCACAATAACAACCCCTCATTCAAAGTCAACGAAACAAAAGAGCTGTTTATTAACTAATGGATGTAGAAACCAGATCTGCATGAGCCAGACCTCATCAAAGGATCAGAGTTGGAGAGGGTCAGCAACTTTAAATTCCTTGGTGTTATCTTTTCTGAGGATTTGTTCTGTATCCAGCATTGAGCCATTACAAAGAAGGCATGACAGTGCTTTCACTTTATAGAAGTTTCCAAAGATTCAACATGTTATCTAAAACTTTGGCAAACTTCTTTAGATGCGCAAAGAAGTAAAAATCTTTGCCGTCATTGATCAAATCTGCGAGGTGCATTGTCACAGGAAAGCAGCATCCATCATCCAGCCGTGCTCTCTCCCCTTTTCTGCCTTCAGGAAGGAGGTACAACAGTCTCAGGTTCCACACCACCAGCTTCAGGAACAGTTAACCATTGTGGTCTTGAACCAGAGGGGATAACTTCACTCACCACAACACTAATCACACAACAAACGGACTCCCTTTCAAGAACTCGACTCGTGTTCTCCATTTATTGTTTATTTATTTTTGTGTTTGCAGCTTCTTTCTCTTTTGCACATTGGTTGTCCATCTTTCTGTGTGGATTTTCATTGATATTAGCATGTTTCTTTTTATTTACTATGAATGTCAACAAGAAAATGAATTTCACAGTAGTAAATGTGCTTTGGTTCCTTAAGATTGTTATAGCTGGGGGTGGTAGTTGGGATAAGCTCCTACTATCTATTAAATTCTCCCAATGGCATGCGTCTCAAATAGCTTCTGACAATTAAGTCCAACTCCAGGCCTTCACGTGTGGGTTAGCTACTAAGACCAGTGGAATTGTTTCTACTGACAGGAGAACAGGCAAGGGCAGGTTACTGTTGCCTTAAAACCAGTCTTATTGGGGTAGATGGGGCTCATCACCTGTGATTGGCAGATCATCTAAGAGAAGGAGAACTCTGATTTTTAACCTCCATTTCCTTGTGGTTATATGCACACACGGGGAAGGCTTTAGAAGTAAACCCCGAAGGAAAAATCTTGAGCTGGAATCCTGAGGCAGTTCTATGTAGTGTTCAACACTGACTGAAGACTCTTGTGATGCCATGGGTGCCAAACTGTATTGATCTCTGCCATTCCTCTGTATGCATCAGTTGCATGGAGGAGGGTAACCTGTTACCTGGGTAACATCTTGCACTCCATATCATACTGCCTTGGTTTGTATATCACGTAGACAGCTGGGACACAACGTCCATGGTTAATGCCAACCAATGGAGGGCCTTGTATGTGCTTTGATAACAAATTTACTTTGAACCTTTCAAAGCCCAAGGAACTCTGCATTATTGTATACCGTGGGCATGAGAAGGCCTTGGCAAGTAGGGGAAAGGAAAACCCCAAGGCATTCTTCAATTATGTGAAGAACAAAAGGTTGACAGGAGTGACGATAGGACTGATTAGTGATAAAGGTGAGAAGATGTGCCTGGAGGCTGTCGAAGTGAGTGAGGTCCTCAATGAATACTTCTCTTCAGTATTCACCAATGAGAGGGAATTTGATGATGGTGAGGACAATATGAGTGAGGTTGATGTTCTGGAGCATGTTGATATTAAGGCAGAAGAGGTGTTGGAGTTGCTAAAATACATTAGGATGGAGAAGTCCCTGGGGCCTGATGGAATATTCCCCAGGCTGCTCCATGAGGCGAGGGGGGAAGAGATTGCTGAGCCTCTGGCTAGGATCTTTATGTCATCGTTGTCCACGGGAATGGTATTGGAGGATTGGAGGGAGGTGAATGTTGTCCCCTTGTTCAAAAAAGGTAATAGGGATAGTCTGGGTAATTATAGATCAGTGAGCCTTACATCTGTGGTGGGAAAGCTGTTGGAAAAGATTCTTAGAGGTAGGATCTATGGGCATCTAGAGAATCATGGTCTGATCAGGGACAGTCAGCATGGCTTTGTGAAGGGCAGATCATGTCTAACAAGCCTGAAAGAGTTCTTTGAGGAGGTGACCAGGCATGTTGATGAGGATAGTGCAGTGGATGTGATCTACATGGATTTTAGTAGGCATTTGACAAGGTACCATACAGTAGGCTTATTCAGAAAGTCAGCAGGCATGGGATGCAGGGAAGTTTGGCCAGGTGGATTCAGAATTGGGTTGCCTGCAGAAAGCAGAAGGTTGTGGTGGAGGGAGTACATTCAGATTGGAGGGTTGTGACTAATGGTGTCCCACAAGGATCGGTTCTGGGACCTCTACTTTTCGTGATTTTTATTAACGACCTGGATGTGGGGGTAGAAGGGTGGGTTGACAAGTTTGCAGACACAAAAGTTGGTGTTATGGATAGTGTTGAGGATTGTTGAAGATTGCAGAGAGACATTGATAGGATGCAGAAGTGGGCTGAGAAGTGGCGGATGGAGTTCAACCCAGAGAAGTGTGAGGTGGTACACTTTGGAAGGACAAACTCCAAGGCAGAGTACAAAGTAAATGGCAGGATACTTGGTAGTGTGGAGGAGCAGAGGGATCTGGGGGTACCTGTCCACAGATCCCTGAAAGTTGCCTCACAGGTAGATAGGGTAGTTAAGAAAGCTTATGGAGTGTTAGCTTTCATAGGTCGAGGGATAGAGTTTAAAAGTCAGGGGGTAATGATGCAGCTCTATAAAACTCTAGTTAGGCCACACTTGGAGTACTCCATCCAATTCTGGTCACCTCACTATAGGAAGGATGTGGAAGCATTGGAAAGGGTACAGAGGAGATTTACCAGGATGCTGCCTGGTTTAGTGAGTATGCATTATGATCAGAGATTAAGGGAGCTAGGGCTTTACTCTTTGGAGAGAAGGAGGATGAGAGGAGACATGATAGAGGTGTACAAGACATTAAGAGGAATAGATATAGGACAGTCAGCGCCTCTTCCCCAGGGCACCACTGCTCAATACAAGAGGGCATGGCTTTACGGTAAGGGGTGGGAAGTTCAAGGGGATATTAGAGGAAGGTTTTTTACTCAAAGTGGTTGGTGCGTGGAATGCACTGCCTGAGTCAGTGGTGGAGGCAGATACACTACTGAAATTTAAGACTACTAGACAGGTATATGGAGGAATTTAAGGTGAGGGGTTATATGGGAGGCAGGGTTTAAGGGTTGGCACAACAGTGTGGACTGAAGGGCCTGTATTGTGCTGTACTGTTCTATGTGATGCTTATTAAGATATAGACCACTGGCCTGAGAAGAGTACTGAAACCTTATTTTCAGAAAATTAATGAGTTCTTCCATGTTTGAGGTGTTTGCTTGCCTCTCACTGTATCAGCATTCAGCAGCTGAGAAAGATCTGTGAATTGAAGAGTGGAGCTGTGGAACAGACTCTGGCCCTTAAGATCTATCCCTCGATATAAATTATCTGGCTGAATCTGTCTTCTTGATGTTGAATGCACTGTGTGCATTTTAACACTGGACCAGTAATTCAAATGCCTTAACTAATATGCCAGTGATGTGGGCTACACAGGCTGAACCAGCAATTAATTGACCATGCCTAATTGCCCTTAAGAGGGTAATATCCAATCCTGAGAATTTATGACAGTTGTGGAGTTTAAACTAGATTATCAATTCTCAGTAATAGTCATATAGCAGTACAGCAGATACAGGCCTTTTGGCTCAATAACTCTATGCTGATAATCTGTCTGCCAACCTAATTCCAATATTCTGTGTTCTCCAGGCACCTTCCCTCCAGGTGATTAAATGTTCAATATACTTAATATCTTCTCCATGGAAAGTTGCCCTTAGGTCACTTTAAAATTTTTCTCTCTCACCCTAAATCTATGCTTTCTAGTTTTAGACTTCCCTGCCTTAGTGGGGAAAGATTGTTACCAGTCACTTTATCTATGTCTCTAATAACTATAAGGTTACCACCAATTCTCTTATATTCCAAGGAATAATGATAGCCTGGCCAACTTCTCCCCATAACTCTTGTCCGCTACACCTGGCAACATGCCGGAGCCATCATACATTAACTTTCATTTCTAGGGTCATTTTCGTAAACTTTCTCTGGACCCTCTGCAATGCCAGAATATCCTTCCTTAAACAAAGGCCGCAAAACTGCTCATAATACACCAAATATGGTCTGACTTGTGCTGTATAAAGCCTCAGCTTATCCTTGGTTTTATATTCTAGTCTTCTTGAAATGAATGATAACATTGTATTTGCCTTCCATGCTATGATTCAACCTACAAGTTAACTTTTAGGGAATCCTGCACTGGGATTCTATTTATGCCTCTGATTTCTGAACTCACTCCTCATGTATAAATTAGTCTATGCCTTTATTCCTTCTACCGAAGTGCCTGACCGAACACTATCATACACTGAATTCCATGTGCCACTTCTTGGCTCATTCACTTAATCTGTTCAAGTTCTTCTGCAGACTCCCAGTTTCTTCAACACTACCTGCCACTCTTTCTATCTTTGTATCATTTGCATTCTTGGCTACAAAGCCATCAATGTTGTATTGATTGATAATAATGCAAAAAGTAGCATACCAAACATGGACCGCTGTGAAACACTAACCAACCAGACAACTAAATAAAGCCCCCTTTATTCTCACTCTTTGCCTTACAGTCAGCTAGTCTCCTAACTAAAACCTTTCCTGTACTAATACAATGGGCTCTTAAGTTGATTAGCAGTCTCGTATATGGATTTTGTCAAAGGCCTTTCGAAAATCCAAGTAAACAACATCCACTTATTCTCCTTTATCTTGCCTGTTATTTCCTCAAAGAATTCCAACAGATTTACAGGCCAGTTAACTTCACTTCAGCGGTTGGCAAGATGGAGTCGATTATTAAGGATGTGGGTTCAAGGTACTTGGAGGCACACAATAAGCCAACGTTAGCATGGTTTGTTAAGATTAATAATGGGATCCATCTTGCCAACACTGAAGTGAGGTTAACTGGCCTTTAACTTCCTGCCTTTTACCTTCCACCCTTCTTAAAGTCTGGAGTAATTTGTGATTGGTATTTGTGATTTTTCCAGTCCTCCGGAACAATTCCAGTATCCAGTAATTCTTTAAAGATCATGACTAATGCCTCCACAATCACTTCAACTATCTCTTTCAGAACACTGGGTGTCATCCGTTTAATCCAAGTGACTTCAGACCTTTCAGCATCCCAACCATCTTTTTCTTGGTAGAAAGTTACTCACTTCAGATCCCTGAACCCTTTAATTTTATATGCTGCAAGAATCTCCCAGTTAAGACACAAAATACTTAATTCAGTTGCTCTCCTATTTTTTCATTCCCCATTACTCTGATGTCATTTTCCAGTGATCCAATAGCTACTTTTCCTTCTCTTTTACTCATATCTTAATTTTTTTTTGGATCCTTTCATATTATTAGCTAACTTATCTTCACATATTTCATTTTTTGGGTATATGTTTTTTATGTGTTGCCTTCTGTTGGCTTTTCAAAGCTTCTCAATCCTCTAGCTTCCAATTAACTTTACTGCTTTTGACTTCCTGTGTCAGCCTCAGTTGCCTCATCCTCCCTTTAGAATGCTTTTTTTGGGATGAATTACTCCTGTGCCCAATTACCCCCCAAAACTCCAGCTTTTGCTGTTCTGCTGCCATTCTGTCTAGTGTCCCCTTTCAGTCAACTTTAGCCAGCTCCTCTCATGCCTCTGTAATTCCCTTTACTTCACTGGAATACTGATACATCTGATTTAGCTTCTCCCTCTCAAACTGCAGGGTGACTTCCATCATATTATAATCACTGACTCCTAAGAACCCCTTTACGTTAAGCTCTCTTTAGAAATGAGCCAAAAACAGCAATGAAGTGATGGATCATAAATGGATTACAGAGGTGCTCTCAAGGCAAATTAATGTGGATAAATTCCCAGGGCATGAGAAAGTGGTAGGCTTTGGACCTTTTGGTAGGCTAGTGCAGAAATTACAGGAGCTCTAACAGAGGTAGTTGACATCTTTAGCCACAGATAAAGGATTAGAGAATTGGAGAATAGCTAATATTGTTTAGGAAAGGTCTAAGAATAAGCTGGCAAATTATAGGCCCATGAGCCTGATATTAGTAGTGGGTAAGTTATTCTCAGGGGCTGGATATATAAGTATTGCAATAGACAGGGCCTGATTAGGAATAGTCAACATTGACTGTACTCTTTTCCATAGATGCTGCCTAGCCTGCTGAGTTCCTCCAGCATTTTGTGTGTGTTGAATGAAAGGCAGTGAATGTTTTCTACATAAACTTTAGCAAAACCATTGACATGGGAGGCTGGTCAAGGTGGTTCATTTGTTTGGCATTCAGAATGAGGTAATAAATGGGTTGCAAGATCGGCTTCATGGGAGAAGCCTGAGTGGTAGTAGATGGTTGCCTTTCTGACTGGAAGTCTGTGAATAGCAGTGTGCTATTGGTGTTGGGTCCATTGTTTGTCATCTATTATCAATGATCTGGATGATAATGTAGTAAACCGGTGAGGCACTGAGGAGTGAAGTAGAACAGGGACCTGGGAATACAGGTATATAATTCCTTGAAAGTGATGTCACAGGTAGATAGGGTCATAAAGAGATCTTTTGGCATAATGGCCTTCATAAATCAAAAGTATTAAGTATAGGAATTAGGATGTTATGTTGAAATTGTACAAAATATTGATGAGGCCTAATTTGGAATATTATCTGTAGCTCTGGGGACCTACCAACGAGAAAGATAACAACAGGACTGAAAAAGTACACAAATTTACAAGATTTCTGCGACTTGAGGACCTGAATTATACGGAAAGGTTAAATAGGTTAGGACTTTACTCACTGGGGTACTTCAATCAGAAGGTGGTGCGAATGTGGAATGAGATGCCAGTGGAAATGAGTTCGACTTCAATGTTCAAGAGAAAACCACGTAAGTACGTAGATGGGAGGAGTAAGGAGGGCTATGATCCAAGTGTGACTTACCCAGATAAGATTAGGCAGAATAACAGTTCAGCTGGACTAGATAGATTGAAGAACTGGTTTCTGTTATTAAAAACCAATCTGTCTCACTAGTGTCTTTCAAAGGATCAAACTTGTATAGCTCCATATTGAGAAATGAATACAAGACACTCTAATGTTTAAGAAGCTGTGTTTTTAATTTATTATTTCCCTTACCATGGAACATAACATGGAGTGCAAAGGTTACAAAATTCTAGTCAGACAACTTTACATGTACTTATTACATTTCAGCTTGGTCTTATAATAGAAAAAAATTCAAATCCCTCCTGTTTCTGAGAGATTCTGCTAAAGTCAAAGGTCAAAAACCTGATGGTACCAATGTCAAGGAAATCTTTTATATAAAAGAAAACTTTTTTGCAGAATTAGAAATTTGTAATACATTAATTGTAATTTACTTTTATGATATTTTTCCCATTAAATTTTATTTTACTACAAATACTGAGTTGTTTGCAGTAGAGCTATCCAATCTACTTCCAAAAAACTGTTGAAATGGTTTAGGGACTGTAATGCAACAATCTGTGATACATAAATTTTAAAAGGCCTTTTGAAGTTAGAACTCATGAAATAAATCAACAAGTGTATTCATCTGAGAATTTCTTGTAACCAGCATTTTATCCGCCTCTTTGACAATGATACCATGTTGTTTTTGAGAAATGATACCTTTCCCTGTTCTTGTGACCATGTAATGTAAGCACAATGCTGATATGCCTTTAAAAATAAGACCACCGTAAGAGGAAGAATTGGTCCAAAGGATTTTGAAATGGGTCAAAATCATCGACTTTGGTAAGGTACAAACTAGAAGTTCTCAATACAAAAATTTGGTGGCTTATTGTGAACTATAGTGATGCAAGTGCTGTGTTACAACATAATAGCTCCACGACAGTTTCTTCAGGGGTTTGTACAATATTTTAAGTTTTTACATAATATGGTTTATTGTTTGACAACAGACATGTTTCACTTTAAGGATCAAATTGCTGCCTGGTGGAACTCAATCACTAAACCTCTATCACATTAAAAAGAAACTTAGAAGGCCTCATTCTGCTTTGTGCCAGTAATTTGTCCTGCCTCGTCCTTCCAAGGACTTGGAGATTGCATAGAATTTAGATAAGCAGAAGAACTGGCTTTCAATTGAACTATTGAGTACAAGGCCTTCATTACATTATGTTTTAAAAATAGACTAGCCCAATCAACTTATTTGGGAAGAGAGTAATTAAAGATTATGGCTCATTCTAATAACCTGTTCCCTTTCCCATAAATCAGAATAATGTTATTTATGTTGTCAAATGGAAGATTATTTCATTAAGATTTCAGACTGACTGGTTTCTTCATCTGCTTTCTGACTACACAACACAATGTGGTTCTTAAACTTCTACAACCACAATTTTCCTTTTGTCTTCTGGCGTTATTGCTAACTTTAGTCAGGGTGTCAAATGAAAATGTGCTCAGATGTGTCAAATTATGTAACTAGCTGTAGTACCCATGTTCCATGTAAAAATTAAATATAGTTCATAATATAAACAATGTTTTAGTAATCTTCCTTCTATGTAATATATTTTCAAAATCTGCAGCATGTTTGACGGGAAATAATCTAAAGAATGTAAATTAATGCATATATACTCACAAGCTGATATCAGCAGCACCCTTGACCTATGTTTGCTCTTGATCTTTAAAATAAATGTAATCTGAAACAACTCAGAACCAAGAATACATAGACAGGAATGGTTTTTGCATCACTTCAATATACCTTTTTAAGAGCAGACACTTGGTGCAAAAGGTTATATATAAATTAGAGCAGTTTACAATAGAACTCAGCCAACTGAAGGCCCTAACAAGTATACAACAGGCTCGGA